>NC_087209.1:83548822-83606322 GCF_015104395.2 Macrobrachium nipponense
CTGAATAAGTCAGCCCTTTTCCTTTTACTAACACTTTTCTTCCTTCTGCTTCCTCCCTCTATAAGGCATGGTTTTTATGTTGATGACTTGGATTGGTTTTGGACATGATTTGGACTTGTTCATTGGATTTGATGGAGAGTGAGGACGGTTGGCATGCCACCTCACCCGTAGAACTCGAGTACCTAACGTGGTCGAGCGAGGGGAAAGTTTAGATGTCAAACCCCGCTCTTAGTGCTGGGTCTGATCTCGACGGACATCATGACGCCTTAAGCACTGAGGGTGGGGTGTATATCTGGGTGGTACCCCTAGGGCAGCCGTGTATGGGATAACACTGTCCTCTAAATGTGGCTCCATGGTGGGTGGGGGACTACCTGGACGAATCATCAATTCTACGTCTTATGGACACACTAAAAACCTTCTGTTTTGACGACTTGGGCAAGGATAAGGACAAGGAAAATTTTGGTAATTCTTTCCATTGTGACTTTGGAGCCTTTTTTTCTAATGAGCTCCTTGTTTTTTTTACAAACACTTTGTATGTAAAACCAGTCCCTTTAGACTGGAATTATGAAACCTTATTCAATGAATTTTGTAAATTTGGGAACGTAAAAGAATTACGGAATAGACTTGGAAAAAATTACGGTTGTTTTGAATTTTGGATATTTTTCAACAATGAATCAGAAGCTCACAGAGCCTACAGAGTTTAGGTCAGACTCTATGAGTGTTGGACTTGTAGAGGCAGAAGAGGTCCCTAGGTATCTTGAGATATATAGACCACCAAATGAAACTAAAGATTCGAATAAAATAAGTAAAACCCCCAGATCACCAGACCCAGCTAAGTGGTTGATTATTTCAACACATGGTGAGAGAGGCAACCTCTTCAAGGTGAAAAGGTTGGTAAGCCAGAAGATCGGCAATGTTGGGAGCCCAGAAGTAACTCGCTTTGGGCGTAATAGTTTTTTAGTTCATGCCAAGGCCAATGTTCAATCAGTAATGCTCCTAAATTTAAAGCTTGATCCTGAAGGTATGATAAAAGAGGTAAAACCTCACTATAATTTTAGTTACGCAAAGGGTGTCATCTTCAATGAAGATTTACATGAAATGGACGAAGAGGAAATTTTGGAGATGTGTCCAGACGTGGTTTGGAAGGTTTTCAAGGTGCCCCGCTCGTCTATGATTATTTTAACATTTGTAAGTCCTTTTTTGCCATCTGAAATTGTTCTTGACAATGAAATTATGAAAGTTCGTCCTTATAGACCGAGAGTGCTCCAGTGTTTTAAATGTTTTGGCTTTGGACACTCCTCAAATGTTTGCACCAGAAGTAAACTTTGTGAATCGTGTGGCAAGCCTGAGCACGAGGAATGTTCTGAACCGGTAATTTGTGTGAACTGTAAGGGTGAACATCGAGCCCGAGATAAGAAATGCAGTGAATTTAAAAAAAGAACAGGAGGCATTACTTAAATCTTTATTGCTGAACACATCAGTGTGGACAGGCCAAGAAGCTATTGGGAAGGAAAACTTATTCAGATGCCTTGAAGGCACAACAGCCGGATATTGCTACTTCTGGTGCCCCTTCAGGTGGTGCTCCCCGTGGGTCCCCTAATGGGGTTTCCCATGCCCCCTCTGGTGGGGCTCCCGTGCCCCCCCTGGTGGGGTTTCCCAAGCCCCCTCTGGTGGGGCTCCCCACGGCCCTCCTAGTGGGGCTTCTCATGGCCCCTCTGGCGGGGCTCCTCATGTTGTCGTTGTAGAGACTCTGGTCAAGCCAGGGGACCCTGTTGGTTCAAGGGTTCAAGCCAGATCTCAAACTGTTGACGACTTCTCTCTGACAGGGACATTGCCTGACAATTGAGCCCCTCACCTGGTCCTGTCCATTACAGTGCAACCGTGGAGATGACGGTGAGGAGATAGAGGCCGTCTTTATTCGTCAGAAGAGGGCCCTTTCTCCCCCTCTTTCCGCTCATTCTCGGTCAGTCCGGGCCATCATAGGAAAAAAATAAAAGTAAAACTGGAAAGGGCTAGTGAAGGGCCCATCATCTAAAAGATCTATATCACCCAGATCTAGATCAAGTAGTTCTGGTAAAACTGATTTAAGATCTCTCTCACCAGGACTCAGATTCCTAAATTGGTTTAGAAAAATTTTTTAAGATCCCATCTTCTAAATAATGTCTCTCATGCAATGGAAACAGTCCGTGGCTTTATACCAAATAGAGAGCAAGTTCGGGTTCTGTTTAAGGAACATAATCTATCTGCGATGTGTCTACAAGAGACAAAGTTGGGAGAGCACACTCCCAACGTGGGTTTTAATTATTCATTTCATAGGTCTCCACCCCTGGTAGGTGTACGTGCTCAGGGAGGCACAGGCATCATAGTCGGTAAGTCTGTTAATCACAGAGTTGTTCAATTGAACACTGTGTTGCAGGCTTGTGCAGTTTTTTTCCAAATTTTTTTCAACTAATAATTGGATCCACAAAATTTGTTCCCTCTCTACCTTGATCCATCATTGGAAAATAGATTTGCAGGATGCGTAGGGGTAATCCTCGTCAGCTAGAATTAACCGATCTACAGACGTTAATAGACCAGCTTCCTAAACCTTTCATTCTGATGGGGGATTTTAATGCCAAGCACCCCCACCCTCTGGGGAGAGCCAAACTGCGACCGGTGGGGTTTAATTAATAGAACAGCTGCTTGACTTAAATGACATCACTTTAATGAATGATGGTTCCCCTACAAGACATGATGTTTTTCATAATTCTGATTCAGCCATTGACCTCACTATCTGCTCTTCGTCTTTGAGGTTAGATTTCCAGTGGGTAGTAGACCAGAATGATCATGGCAGTGATCATTGGCCCAATCACTTAAAGTTTATGAAAAATATTCCATTCGCCATGTTAACCCAAAATGGAAGGTAGGGGAGGCTGACTGGGGATTATTCAAAAAATCTACTGAAGTTGATCAAGAGATAAAAGATTTTCAGAGCCCAACATCCGCTTATGAGTATTTAATCAGTATATTGCTGTGTGGTGCCATGCTGTCTATTCCTCGAACTTCTGGTAAGCCTCGGCGTCCTCTAGTACCTTGGTGGAGCGATTCATGCGCCTTGAGTCAAAAGATATCTAGAACTTGCTACAAGAGATATCGTAAATTTCCTTGCTTGGTCAATAAAATTATCTATAAAAGAGCTATTGCTAAGCAAAAGTAAACATTTAAGCAAGCAAAAAGGGAATCGTTTATCAGATATATAAGTGAATTAAAATATGACTCCCCTATGTCATTAGTCTGGAACAGAATCCGAAAGCTGCAAGGGAAATTTTCTCCACCTCCCCCTTGCCTATATTGAAATTGATGGCTTCCTCATATCTGATTCTGGAGAAGTTTTGCAGAAACCTTTGGTAGGCATTCTCCAGTATATCTAGTGCCCTACATTACTCTCCTGCATTCAGGAATATTAGGGACGGTACCACGGTTGTTCCTGCTGTTAGTTTAAATTTAGAAAAAAGTCATATAATCTTCCTTTCACCATGAAAGAATTGGATCATGCAATCTCGTTGTCCTCCCAAACATCTCCTGGGGAAGATGATATACTCTACTCAATGATTTTTAATTTGCCTAGAAGTACAAAAGAATTTCTTTTAGACATTTTAAACAGTTTTTGGCTTTCAGGAACTTCACCAGAGTCATGGAAGATATCGATTATTGTACCGGTTTTAAAACCTTTTAAAGATTCCTTCCTTCCTAAGAATTATAGGCCAATTGCTCTAACTAGTTGTGTTAGCAAGATTTATGAGAGGATGGTCAATGCTCGACTTGTATGGTATTTGGATTCAAAGAATCTTTTATCTAATCGGCAGTTTGGGTTTAGGAAAAATAGAAGTACTTCTGACCCTTTTTTGATGTTCCTTTTTTTTTACTCGGGAGATACAGAATGCTTTTGCTGTGCATAACCAGACTGTTGCAGTGTTCTTTGACCTTGAAAAAGCCTACGACACTACCTGGCGAGGGGGTATCCTTTTGCAACTTGTAGAGTGGGGTGTGTGAATTTATTCTATTGTCTGAAAGATTTTTTGTCAGAAACGTTACCTGAAAGTAAGAGTTTGGGCTCTTACATTTCTTCTGCTTACCCTCAAGAAAGAAGGGTTACCTCAGGGAAGCGTCCTTAGTCCAACACTCTGTTTTAAAAATTTTTTTTTTTTTTTTTTTGCAAAGCCCGTCAAAAAAAACGCCTACTAGAACAAGTTCCTGTTTTTCGGGTTGGTGCATTTGGTTTTCTGGCCTTTGGCTGATGATTATGCAATAATCTGTAGCAAGTCTAAACCAGCTGTCTAACAGCTTGTCAAAAGATCCAGACTGCTATTAATGCTTCAACATTATGGGCCAGTGCTAAAGGTTTCAAATTTTCACCTGAAAAAACCAAAGCTGTACGATTTTGCCGATTAAGAAGAGTGGAAGAGATCCCTACGTTGTTTTTAAATGATTCGATTTTACCTTATGAAGATAGCATTAAGTATCTAGGTGTTACATTTGATAAGAAATTAACTTTTACTCAACATGGTAATATTCTTAAAGTTGTGTCTAATTTTAATTGGGCGGCAGATCGAATCACCCTTTTGAGGATGTACCAGATGTTATGCCTAAACAAAATTGATTATGGTTGTCAAGTTTATGGTTGTGCATGCAAGACAACACTGCAGAAATTAGATGTTGTCCATAATATGGCTTTACGTATTTGTACGGGAGCCTATAGAAAAACTTCTCCAGTAGTTTTTTGGGAAAAAAGCCTATTTATGTTGAGTCAGGTTTTTCCCCCCCACTATTTTGTCCGTAGGGATGAATTAGGCTTGAGAGTCATATCAAGAGTACTTACGTCAAAGCTCAATCTAATTATAAGTATGGTTAGAGAAACCAACTGATAGAGCCCATAGGAGACCTAGACTGCCAAAGCCGCTTGAAGTTCGACTAGCAAGATCTGCCAGGGAGGTGGGATTACTACCCCCTGCAGTAGCTGAAATTTCGCCCTCAAAATTTCCTCCTTGGAATAGGCCACACTTAGAAATCTGCCCAATTAGGGACAGCAGGAGCATCAGTTCTGGTGATCAGTTGAGGGCAAGTTTCTTGGACCATGCTTTTGAACATGGTGATTCTCATCATACATATACTGATGGTTCGTAGAGTTCTGATGGTGTTGGTTCCTCTGTAGTGACTAGTGATAATATTATTAAAAAGAAGCTTCCATCTAATTCCTCTGTTTTTACAGCTGAACTGCTGGCAGTTTTGACTGCTCTTAAATATATTTTTTATAGTTCTTGTACTAACAAGGTTTTTACCATTTTTACCGACTCTTTGAGTGTTTATCTTCTCTTAAAAAGCCTAGTCTCTTGCATCCCTTTAGTGCAAGAAGTACAAAGATTGGTTTTTTTTTGTTTTATCTTTTAATTAATAGAAGAGGATTTTCTGTTAGGTTTTGTTGGGCTCCGTCCCATGTTGGAATTGTTGGGAATGAGCGAGCCGACGCTGCTGCTAAGGCTGCAACTAGGCTTAGGCACATTTCCAACATGGGCGTCCCTGTATCCGATTTTAAAAGTACCAGTTCGATTTATTTGTAGAGACCAGTGGCAGGCCCACTGGTCTACTTTAGATAATAACCTCAAATTAAAGTCGATTAGGCCTTCTGTTCATCCTTGGCCTCATAGCCGGATGGATAGAAGGTCTGAGATAGTTTTAGCTAGATTACGTATTGGCCACACTAAATATACTCACGGGTATCTAATGACGAGTGGAGCGGATAGGCAGGTTCCTCGCTGTTCCACCTGTCATGTGGATTTGACTGTGGTGCATATTTTGGTGGAGTGCCCTCATTTTGAAAACAATCATAGAGCTTGTTTGCTGGCAAATAAGAATCTTGCCGATATTTTAGGTGAAGGTGCTCAGGCAGAGCAAATTATGACATTTTTTATGAATTTTAATTTTCTCTTAATTGTTTTAGGTTTCTTGTTTGGTTTTTATGAATGAATGAATGTTTGATCGGTTCTGTGTATGTTTGTTTGTGCGACATTGACTTTTTTATTCTTAAGATATATATGCGCTGAATGGCCCGCCGGCTCCGGCGCTTGGCTATGAGCCAAAAATTTTATAATCTAATCTAATCTAATCTAACAACACAGACCTTTTATATTCAGACTATTAAAATCAATTAAAAATTAAACATTAAATATTAATAAACGATCAACACGTTCAAAGACTGCAATATAATCTAAACAAACTTTATGCCATCCTGCACAATCATCAAGATCACCGCGCAAGACAGCAGATATTGACAAGAGAGCATCACGAGTAGTACCAGGGCCTTTATGAATCCCAAACTTAAATACAGTTAGCAGGTTATCATTTCCAACAAGCCGATATATACAGACACTGAGAGAACAACTTCTCAAAAAACATCAGGAAATATAAGATATATATATATATATATATATATTATATATATATAATATATATATAGATATATATATATAGATATCATATTATACTAGTATAGATATATTAGATATATATGAGAGATATAGTATATATAGATGAGAGATATATATAGATATATATATAAATATATAGATAGTATATATATATATATATATATATATATATATATATATATATCTATAATATATATGATATAATATAGATATAATAGAGATATGATATATATATATATATATATATTAGATATAGCTAGATATATAGATATATATAGAGATATATATATATATATATATATATATATAGATCTATATATATTATATATATACTATATATATATATATATATATATAGATATATATATATATATATATCTATATATATATATATTATACTATATATATATATATATAGATATAGATATATATATATATATATATATATATATATATATATATATATATTATATAGCAGTATCTATATATATATTATATATATATCTATATATATAGTATATATAGATAGTATATATATATATATATATATATATATATATATTATATACATATATATATATATAGATATATATAGAAGATAGATAATATATATATATATCTATATATATATATATATATATATATATATTAGAGATATCTATATATTATCTATAGATATATATATATATAGATATATATATATATATATATATATATATATAGATATATATATATATATATATTATATATATATATATATATATCTAATATATATATATAGATATATATATATATATAATATATATATATATATATATTATTATATATATATATATATATATATATATATAAATATATATATATTATATTATATTATATATATATATATATTATCTATATATATATATATATATATATATATATATCTATATATATATATATATATAATATACAAACGCTGGGAACTCCTGTTAACTTCTTCAAGCACCCAGTCATTCTATACATTTGGTGCTTTAACATTTGGATGATGTATAATTACTTCTTCATAGTCTGTAAGTTATTCGTTGCTATTGTTAGATTAGATTAGATTATAAAATTTTTGGCACATAGCCAAGCGCCGGAGCCGAGGGGCCATTCAGCGCATATATATCTTTAAGAATAAAATAAAAGTCACTGTCGTACAAACAAACATACAAACAACCGATTAACATACAAATCATTCATTCATAAAAACCAAACAAGAAGCCTAAACAACTTAAGAAGAAAAAATTAAAATTCATAAAAAAGACCAATATTTTTTTAAAAAATGTCATAATTTGCTCTGCCTGAGCACCTTCACCTAAAATATCGCCAAGAGACTTATTTGCCAGCAAAACAAAGCTCTACATTTGTTTTCAAAATGAGGGCACTCCACCAAAATATGCACCACAGTCAAATCCACATGACAAGTGGAACAGCGAGGAACCATGCCTATCCGCTTCCATCATCATTAGATACCCGTGAGTATATTTCAGTGTGGCCAATACGTAATCTAGCTAAAACTATCTCAGACCTTTCTATCCATCTGGCTATGAGGCCCAAGGATGAACAGAAGGCCTAATCGACTTTTAATTTAAGATTATTATCTAAAGTAGACCAGTGGGCCTGCCACTGGTCTATACAATAAAATCGAATGGTACTTTTAAAATCGGAAACAGGGAACGCCCATGTTGGAAATGTGCCTAAGCCTAGTTGCAGCCTTAGCAGCAGCGTCGGCTCGCTCATTCCCAACAATTCCAACATGGGACGGAGCCCAACAAAACCTAACAGAAAATCCTCTTCTATTAATTAAAAGATAAAACCAATCTTGTACTTCTTGCACTAAAGGGTGGCAAGAGACTAGGCTTTTGAGAGAAGATAAAAAAAAAACACTCAGAGTCAGTAAAAATGGTAAAAACCTTGTTAGTACAAGAACTATCATATTTAAGAGCAGTCAAAACTGCCAGCAGTTCAGCTGTAAAAACAGGAGGAATTAGATGGAAGCTTCTTTTTTAATTATATTATCACTAGTCTCTACAGAGCAACCAACACCATCAGAAACCCTTCGAGCCATCAGTATATATATGATGAGAATCACATGTTCAGAAGCATGATCCAAGAAAACTTGCCTCAACTGATCACCAGAACTGTTGCTCCTGCTGTCCCTAATTGGGCAAATTTCTAGGTGTGGCCTATTTCCAAGGAGGAAAATTTGAGGGCGAAATTCAGCTACTGCAGGGGGTAGTAATCCCACCTCCTGGCAGAGCTGGTTAGTCGAACTTCAAGCGGCTTTGGCAGTCTAGGTCTATTTGGGGCTCTATCAGATGGTTCTCTAACGTACTTATAGTTGGGGTTCAGCTTTGACGTAAGTACTCTTGATATGACCTCTCAAGGCCCAATTCCTCCCTACGGATACATAAGGGGAAAACCAAAATGACTCAATATTAGGCTTTCTACTGGTGAAGTTTCTATAGGCTCCAGTACAAATACGTAAAGCCATATTATGGACAACATCTAATTCTGCAGTGTTGTCTTGCACGCACAACCATAAACTTGGCAACCATAATCAATTTTGCGTTAGGCATAAAACCTGATACATCCTCAAGAGGGTGATTCGATCTGCCCCCCAATTAAAATTAGACACGACTTTAAGAATATTAAGACGAAGCTTCACGTTACATACAACTTCATTAACATGTTGAGTAAAAGTTAAAATTTTTTATCAAATGTAACACCTAGATACTTTATGTTATCTTCATAAGGTAAAATCGAATCAATTTAAAACACGTGTAGGGATCTCTTTCCATTCTTCTTAATCGACAAAATCTTATAGCTTGGTTTTTCTGCTGAAAATTGAACCCTTTATTTAGTATTGGCCCATGATGTTGAAGCATAATAGCAGTCTGAATCATTTGACAAGCTTCGACAGCTGTAGACTTACTACAGATTATTGCATAATCATCAGCAAAAGGCCAGGACCATGCACCCGACAGGAAACTTGTCTAGTAGGCCGTTGGACAGCTACATTAAAGAGTGTGGACTAAGGACACTTCCTTGAAGGTAACCCTTCATCTTGAGGGTAGGCAGAAGAAATGTAAGAGCCCACTCTACTTTCAGGTAACGTTCTGTCAAAAGATCTTTAAGACAATAGAAGAAATTACCCACAATACCCACTCAACAAGTTGCATAAGGATACCCCCTCGCCAAGGTAGTGTCGTAGGCTTTTTCTAGGTCAAAGACACTGCAACAGTTGGTTTTGCACAGCAAAGCATTCTGTATCTCCCGAGTAAGGAACATCAAAAGGGTCAGAAGTACTTCTATTTTTCCTAAACCCAAACTGCCGATTAGATAAAAGATTCTTTGAATCCAATAACCACACAAGTCGAGCATTGACCATCCTCTCATAAATCTTGCTAACACAAAACTGGTTAGAGCAATTGGCCTATAGTCTTAGGAAGGAAGGAATCTTTAAAAAGGTTTTAAAAACCGGTACAATAATCGATATCTTCCATGGACTCTGGTGAAGTTCCTGAAAGCCAAAAACTGTTAAAATGTCTAAAAAGAAATTGTTTTGTACTTCTAGGCAAATTAAAAATCATTGAGTAGAGTATATCATCTTCACCAGGAGATGTTGGGGAAGATAACGAGATTGCATGATCTAACTCTTTATTGTGAAAGGAAGATTATACGACTCTGAATTTAAACTAACAGCAGGAACAAAAAACCGTGGTACCGTCCCTAATATTACCTGAATGCAGGAGAGTAATGTAGGGCACTAGGATATATTGGAGAAATGCCTACCAAAGGTTTCTGCAACTTCTCCAGAAATCAGATTATGAGGAAGCCATCAATTTCAATATAGGCAAGGGAGGTGGAGAAAATTTCCCTTGCAGCTTTCGGATTCTGTTCCAGACTAATGACAATCGGCGAATCATATTTTAATTCACTATATATCTGATAAACGATTCCCTCTTTGCTTGCTTAAATGTTTTCTTTTGCTTAGCAAGAGCTCTTTTATAGATTTTAATTTTATTTACCAAGCAAGGGTATCTACGATATCTCTTGTAGCAAGTTCTTAGTGTTATCTTTCGGCTCAATGCGCATGCATCACTCCACCAAGGTACTAAAGGACGCCGAGGTTTACCAGAAGTTATTCGAGGAATAGACAGCATGGCACCAACACAACAATATACTGATTAAATACTCATAAGCAGATGTTTGGGCTCTGAAAATCATTTATCTCTTGATCAATTTCAGTAGATGACTGAATAATCCCCAGTCAGCCTCCCCCTACCTTCCATTTTGGTAAACATGGAGATGGAATATTTTTCATAAATCTTTAAGTGAATGGGCCAATGATCACTGCCAATAGATCATTCTGGTCTACTACCACTGGTAATCTAACCTCAAAGACGAAGAGCAGATAGTGAGGTCAATGGCTGAATCAGTATTATGTAAAACATCATGTCTTGTAGGGGAACCATCATTCATTAAAGTGATGTCATTCAAGTCAAGCAGCTGTTCTATTATTAAACCCCATCGGTCGCAGTTTTGCTCTCCCCAGAGGGTGTGCTTGGCATTAAAATCCCCCATCAGAATGAAGCATTTAGGAAGCTGGTCTATCAGTGCTGTAGGTCGTTTAATTCTTGCTGGCGGGGATTACCCTGAGCATCCTGTAATCTATTTTCTAATGATGGATCAAGGTAGAGGAGAGCAAATTGTGATCCATTTATAATTAAAAATTTGGACTGCACAAGCCTGCAAACACAGTGTTCAATTGAACAACCCTGTGATTAACAGAACTTGCGCACTATGATGCCTGTGCTCCCTGAGCAGTACACCTATCAGGGGTGAAGACCTGTGAAATGAATAATTAAAACCCACATTGGGTGTGTGCTCTCCCAACTTTGTCTCTTGTAGACACATCGCAAGATAAATCATGTTCCCTAAATAAAACAGAACCCGAACTTGCTCTCTATGATATAAAGCACGGGGATGTTCCACTGCATGATTGAGCCATTATTTAGAGGCAGGGATCTTAAAATTCTCTACTAATTTAGGAAATCTGTGTCCTGGTGAGAGGATATCTTATCAGCTTTACCAGTACTACTAGATCTAGATCTAGGTGTTACAGATCTTTTTGATGAAGGGCCTTCACTTGCCCTTTCAGTTTGCTTTTTGTTTTTCCTTTGATATCTGAATGACCGTGAATGAGGCGAAGAGGGAGAAAGGGACCTCTTCTGACGAATAAGGAGGGCCTCGATCTCCTCACCGTCATCTCCACGGTGCACTGTAACGTCAGGATCAGGTGGAGGGCTCATGTCAGGCAATGTCCCTGACACAGAGAAGTCGTCGTCATCCTGAGATCTGGTTTGAACCCTAGAATCAACAGGGTCCCTGGCTTAACCAGTCCTGCAACATGGGAAACCCCACCAGGAGGGGCAACGGGAAGCCCCACCTGGGGGGCCACGCGAGGGCCCCCACCAGGGGGGGCAGGGGGGCATGGGAGGTCCCACCAGGTGGGGCACGGAACGAAAGGGCAACCAACAAAGAACGGGGGCGCGGGGGTGTAAACCACTAGAGGGGGTGTGGGAAAACCCCACCAGCGGTGAAAAGGTACCGGGGAGCCCCACCAGAAGGGGCACTAGAAGAAGCAGTACTCAATTGTTGTGCCTTCAAGGCATCCAAATGAGATTTCCTGCCCAACAGCTTTTGGACTGTCCCACACTGATATGTTCAGCAATAGATTTTAGAAATGCCTCTTGTTCTTTTTTTAATTCACTACATTTCTTATCACGCGCTCGATGTTCACCCTTACAGTTTATGCACATTACGGCGTCCAGAACATTCCTCGTGCTCAGGCTGGCCACACGATTCACAGACTTTATTTTCTGGTACAAACATTAGAGGAGTGTCCAAAACCAAAACATTTAAAGCACTGGAGCACTCTCGGTCTATAAGGAACGAAACTTTCAAGATTTCAACTGTCAAGAATAATTTCAGATGGCAGGAAAGAATTATAAATGTTGAAAAAATAAGCATCGATGAGCGGGGCACTTTAAAAACCTTCCAAACCACGTCTGGACACATATCCAAAATTTCCTCCTCATCCATTTCATGTAAATCTTCATTAAAGATAACACCCTTCGCGTAACTAAATTATAGTGAGGTTTTACCTCTTTTACCATACCCCTCAGGATCAAGCTTCAAATTTAGTAGCATTACCGACTGAACATTGGTCTTGGTATGAACTAAAAAACTATTACGCCAAAGCGAGTTACTTCTGGGCTCCAACATTGCCGATCTTTCTGGCTACCAACCTTTTCACCTTGAAGAGGTTGCCTCTCCTCTACCATGCGTTGAATGAATTAAATTTCCACCTTAGCTGGGGTCTGGAGATCTGGAGATTTTACTTATTCTTTATTAGGATCTTTGATTTCATTTGGTGGTTTATAAATGTCAAGATTTCTAGGGACCTCTTCTGTCTCTACAAGTCCAACACTCATAGAATCTGACCTAAATTCTCAAAAGGCTCTGTGAGCTTCCGATTCAGAGTTGCAAACTATCCAGAATTCAAAAAAACCATAATTATTGCCAAGTTTATTTCTTAATTCTTTGATGTTCCCAAATTTACAAAATTCATTCTATATGTGTCATAATTCCAGTCTAAAGGGACTGGTTTCACATGCAGAATGTTTGTAACAAAGGAGCTCATTTGAAAAAGGCTCCAAAGTTACAATGGAGGAATTACCAGGTTTTTCCTTGTCCTTATCCTTGCCTAAGTCGTCAACCAAAGATCTAAGTAATGTCACCATAAGACGAAGAATTTATGATTCGTCCAGGTAGACCCCCACCCACCATGGAGCCACATTTAGAGGACAGTGTTATCCCATACAGGGCTGCCCTAGGGGTACCACCCAGATATACACCCCACCCTCAGTGCTTAAGGCGTCATGATGTCCGTCGAAATCAGACCCAGCACTAAGAGCAGGGTTTGACATATAAACTTTCCCCTCGCTCGACCACGTTAGGTACTCGAGTTCTACGGGTGAGGTGGCATGCCAACCGTCCTCACCCTCCACCAAATCGAATGAGTAAGTCCAAATCATGTCCAAAACCAATCCAAAAACAAAAAACTCATCAACATAAAATCTGTATCTTAATTAGGGGGGAGGAAGCAGAAGGATGAAAAGTTTTAGTAAAAGAAAAAAGAGCTGACTTATTTAGTTGGATCAACAGCTGGGCACCAAGCCCAGCGAGAAAGTAGTTCCCATCAGGTATCAGGGCCCAGCTGCTGAACCCTAAGCCCCCCATCCTCGGCAAGGCTTCAGCATCTGGGGGGTCGTTGCTATTGTTGTTTTCATAATCATCACCACATTCATGATCATAAAGAGAATGAGAGACCCAGAGAGAGAGAGAGAGAGAGAGAGAGAGAGAGAGAGAGAGAGAGAGAGAGAGAGAGATGATAACGAGCCAACAATGTATACACTGGGGACCAAAGGTTTCGTTTAACAATAGCTCATTTTTTTTTATATATGGAGGGATAACAGCGCTTTCAATTGACAGTTTGGAAATTATGTACAAGGATTACACAAAGGCCTTGAGGGTGATCAACTTTGATACTTAACAACGGTATAGAGAACTAAGACAAGACATAATATTCTTTGCAATAGAGTTTATCTACATTGTGACAAAATCCATAAGAAAACAAAAATAATAGATGCATAGAGCAACGACTTAGACAAAAACCTTTTTGGTGGTCACAAACAATGGCCTTCTATGGTCATAAAAAGTAAAGGTGTGTTTGGCCAATTACCTTTTTCTTTCTACAGTACTTCGCATTTTCTCTTTAACACAAAGATTCTCATATCACGCAGACGGGAGATTGGCTTCCTATATTCAATGTAAGTTGATCAGTATCCAATTTTATCCCAACTGCAGATTCAACACGTAGTATATGGGTACTTACTGCCCACTATGAAAGCGCCAGTAGCTCAAAATCAATGATGCAGAATTCCTTTCAAGTTTTCTCTAAAAACAATAATTTCCTTATATACAAAAATGTCCTCACTATTTGATTCATGATTATCCTCTAATCGGAATGATAAGAAAAGCTTTTAACTGACTGAGACTGATTTTCCAGCCAACTGAAGCTTGACTGACGGTCCTCAAGCAATGTCACCAGTAATGACGTATGTGATCTCTCTCTCTCTCTCTCTCTCTCTCTCTCTCTCTCTCTCTCTCTCTCTCTCTCTGCTCTTTGCCTATTACTTGACTCGAGCAATGTCATCAGAAATGGAATGAGAGTGATTTTTTATTGTTGTTCTTTCTCTTTCTTATGCGCACACTATGTACAGAGAATTAACCTCGCGCAAGTAATCTATACGAAATGTTTTAAAAGAAGCGTGCAGCTGGAAACACCTTATATATATTTTTTGTCCTCTCTCTAAATGATTGATGTAAGATAACTTTATAATTGGATTAGAACATTTATCGCTATCATCTTTAAATTAGTTCCAAAACTGGACATCTTTATGGTATGAAATATAAAAGGGAGACCTCTAAAGATAACATAATAACTAGAATTAAAAAAAAAATATGATAACAGATAATTGTGATAAGAGGAAAAGAGATAGTGTCCTTGTCAGAAGAAAAGAAGTATAAAATATCTTCAATGCAGTGACGAAAGTTATGTGGTACACCAAATTGTACAGTTCGCTTTTTAAATAGCTGGTAATTGTGCTCTCGATTCCTTCCAATTCATGAGCTCGCCTTTTTGAAGTAGCGTCGGCCATTGTTCTTGAGCTAGATTTTCCTTATTTGTTTAACATTCGCTAAGGCCTTCCGTTGTTACATCATGTTTTGTTTTCAACAGATAGCCAAAGCTTCCACCGGCCCACTTAGAGATAAAAAAATGGGTCGATCTTTTCTTTATCAACGGTGCAGTTTCTTACTAATATTTGTCTGTTGAAGGTTTCGCTGTGTATCACATCGCCTACTTGTTGCAGGTGATGCATAAGATGTGCATAAATACATCCTTGATGTCTTGAATTACCCGTTACATCATGACTTCAAACAGACCTGCCAGGGAATCAGTTTTAATTCAATACGGATGACGCATGATAACGTACCTGAATTTTTCAAATACTTATATTCTGTGAACGAGCACTTCTTTTCCGTTATAGTTTTGTCTTGTTCCGCTTCTTTGGTTTTATTTGATGTTATCTGCGCCACCACTAAGTATAGAGATATTTAATAGTGGAAGAATATATCTATACAACAAACCTTTCCCTTGCTTATCATGATATTTTGTAACTATCTTTTATCACCATTTATTATAGGGAAACTCGTAGGTAGTTATCGTCAACAAAATTAACGAACTTTTTAGTCGTCGTGATGCAGAATCTTCCATACATTATTCTTTATGGAGTTATGAACGTTCTTACATGGGTAATCAGTGGCCTCCAATCTAGGTAGAATATTATGCCTCGAGTTGACCGGAACTTATCCACCCACTCTTTTACTAGATGAAGGTTATGCATTGTATTTCATAAAGTTTCCATCTTTCTCTTTAGACCTTGCCTCAATATTTCGTACATCATTTCTTTAACCAGTCTCCTCCCTTTCTCCACAGCTTTGCAGTTACATTATTTTTTCGTTGTTGCCTCTCATAACATTCCTTATGCCAATTACCGAGATCCTGTGAAGAAATCGATGTGTCTTGATAAAGATGTCTTTAACATCCAGACTACTAATTTTTTAACAAGACTTTTCACCCGTCCTGTCTCTTTCATCTGAGCTGGTAATTTTCTTGTCAAAATCTTAACACAATCCTAACATTGCAGGTCTGCTCCCGGGGGTTGTGGAAATCTACCCATCTTATACTTTCCTATATTTCCTTAAACTATTTACTAGTGTCTCTTTTCCAAAGAAGTCTTTTCAGGAATTCTCTACTTACCTGAAGGTGAGGAACTGAGAAATTGTAATGGTTCATTCCTTTTATCTAGCAAGGAGACGGTATAAAAATGAATGCAGTTATGGGGCAGTTGTTTGAAACAAATTTATGAAAATATTCATCTTCTTTTCTTTTCTTTTGCTGAAAAAATTAATTTTGTCTTAATAAACATGGCATTTTACAATATAGATTAGAGTATATGTAAGAACATCATGCATCAAATTATAAAAAGAAAATTTTAGGGGGATATGTTGATGTTTCCCTGAAATATAAGGACATGTCCATTTTGAAGACCTTTTTAAGGATGGTTCCTCTAACGTCGGGGAAAGTCCTATGGCTCGTGAACTGGGCATTCTCGAAGAGATAAATGTTCAGGAGCAGAACATCCCAGGTGTTATAACTTAGCTGAATCTGCCATTTCTATTCTGGAGTCTAGTCTTCTCTAGAATAGAAAATCTTTGCCTCCAGATAAAAGCGTCAACAATAAACTTTCATTGATTTCATGAGGATACTGTTCCTTTACTGTCGATACCTTTTTGCTCGTCTGAAAAAGAAAAACATCTCTTTGTGTAATATTTAATGAGGATAACGATTTATGTTTATGTAAGTAAGGCGATACTTTTTATACTCGTGAAACATCTGGGCAGAGTATTTAGCTGCAGCTGAAAAGTGCACCATTCAATTTCTAGTTTAGGTATTATTTATGATTTGACAGGATTCTGTTGCATACTTTCCACAAAGCATGTTTATCCATCAAACTGAAATATCTCGAGCTATGATTGTCTTCAGAGTTTTGTAATGAATGTCCCAAATCATGTAAACTTACCTACGTAGTAACATATGAATCATGGCAAGAACCCTGAGATTCTAATAGAATATTTCGACTTTCTAATCGAGATTGCTTGATCATGCATTTTATAAAAATCCTAAAATATGTCACATGTCGTAGATTTTGTAAAGATATGACATTCATTCTAGTAAAGTTATACACTTTGCTGTCTTCAGGCTAGGCAGACAATTTTTCTATCAAAATTTTCGTTTCAGAAATATTAATGTTCCGGATATAATTTACCTCATGATTCATGGTTGCAGCTCCGTTCTTTTCTGTATATAATATAGTTTGAAAAGATATTTAAATGAAGTGCTTCTGTAAACAATTAATATAAATAAACTTCAACTTGGACTAGTTTTTTTAGATAAACAAGTGTTCAGTGCTTATAATGGCCGTGTTACTGTTTCCATAATACTTCTATAATAGACCCACACGAGGACGAACTGGACGGTGAATAGATCCCTACAAACTTCCTTTGAAGTTATTGCAAAGATTCAACCATCTGACTTTCCCTGCTAAGAGAATTCGCTCAGACATATTCCAGCGGGGTGACATAACATGGTATGAGAAACTACCACTAAGTCAGCCATATATTATATATATATATATATATATATATATATATTATATATATATATAAATTAAATTTTTAAGCTATGAGACGTCCAATCTTATCCTTGTAAAAGCTTGTCTTATAATCTGGTACATATATTTCCCTTTACATACACAGTGGTGTAAGAGTCCCTTATTCATTTTATATATTTAGATATATATATATATATATATATATATATATATATATATATATATATATATATATATATGGTTGACTCTAGTGGTAGTTTCTTCATACCATGTTATGTCACCCCCGCTGGAATATGTCGAGCGAATTCTCTTAGCAGGGAAAGTCAGATGGTTTGAATCTTTGCAATAACTTCAAAGGAAGTTTGTAGTGGTGTAAGAGTCCCTTATTCATTTATATATTTAGATATATATATATATATATATATATATATATATATTATATATATATATATATATATATATATATATATATATATAATCTAAATATATAAATGAATAAGGGACTCTTACACCACTGTGTATGTAAAGGGAAATATATGTACCAGATTATAAGACAAGCTTTTACAAGGATAAGATTGACGTCTCATAGCTTAAAAATTTAATTAGGAAGGTGGGGTAGACCCCTCATGAAATGCGTAAATATATTTGTACAGAAAATCAGGTACGGGATGAAGAGGATTATGTACTCTTGCATTGCCCCCTAAGTACGCACATTCGAGTGAAGTATCCCAACCTTCACTATTCCGACATTGTAAACTTCTTGAATGAAGAAAATATGTTCGAACTTTATAATTGTGTATATGAGATATCAAATTCCTATAAGAGCTAATTATAGTATAAAATTCTGGGAGAGGTACTGTCGTGTCTTTAATTGAATTCGGTTGTTTATTGATTTATATTTGCATATACTTTGTGGACTTGAATATTTACTCAAAGTGGGTGTCTCTTGTGCAAGATTATTTATATATCATGTAAATAATAATGGTGTCTTACTCTATCTTTGTAAGTTTGTTGTAATATTTAGTCAATAAAGTAATGTAAAGTAATAATAACATATATAATTACTACAGTTGTATACTAGATTAGCACCCAGATAATTTTCAGGATAAGAGCAGTCTTATCAAAAATCCAACGTCAAGATATTCTCATCACACGTTTGCAAAGGCTGATAGCTATAATACACCGTATATTCCTTTTTTTTTTTTTTTTTTTTTTTTTACTTAGTGTTAATTTTATCCGAAAAGACCAAAGATACGTCTGAATATTCGTTCGTGAAAATATATAGCTCAATTCATATCTTTCTTCTATTTTAGTAATGAATATCTTTCCGAATCCCACCTGAACACGTGACTGAGCACTCAAGAAACTTTTGTATGTCTCCGCATATGAATGAAACTTGTAATGACAATAATCACAAAAATCAACTGACAAGAAATCGAAATGAAAGTAGCTTCTCATTCTGAGTGAGATAAACTGCAAGGCATCACTGAAAGAGGACCATCAAGACCAAATCCTGCATCATATTTATTCTTCTTCTGGACGTTTAACTTCAACGACAATCCGAGAGATAAGAACTCCCTGATCCACTGTAATGGTTCGTTGCATAAAATGAACATCTGTTAAAAGAGATGCCTTGAATAAAGCAATCTCAGAGCTTAGGTACTATTTATGTGTATTCTAACATCTTCGCACCGAGTTCATGGAGGATTTAGGAAAATGGAAAGATGTAACAATTCATAAAAAAGTAGTTATATCCATGTAACTTTACTTGCAGAGAATGTTATAGATAAATTATGAATGTTTTCACTTTAGTAGTGTGCGGAAATTTAGTCTAGTCTTCCACGCGCTCATAGTAAATATTTTGACGGAACACTCGTGATTCCCCTCCCTTCTGTCATTCTCCCTCGAATCGATTAACAACTACTATGCATTTTACTCGCCTTAAGTCATTTTTTTTTTTTTTTTTTTTTTTTTTTGTTTTTTTTTTTTTTTTTAAATATTCCTAAAGAATAGTTCGGATCAATATGAGATTTTGGCAGATCCTTATTCACAATATGCCCTACTGATGAGATTCAGGGCCTCTGTAACACGGTTTTTTCGCAATAAACTTTTTATCTATGCATTTCATTAATATACGCTTATTCAGAAGATATCATATTGTCAACACATAAATTTTGAGTGTATTCTGCACTACGTAGGTTGAATAAATTTGGTACTTATACTGTAAAAGTGACCTTTTTTGAAGACAGGCCAACTTACTCAGCAGAAAAGGTTTCGAACGCACTCGTTACGTAACTTATGACAGCATTTCTTCCCTCTTTCTCGATGGATTGATTGGCTATACGTAACGAAGGCTAAACCTCTGGCAACAATGACATACAAATTTAAATACAAGCAAAGAGCAGTTACACCTTTATGAACTCTGGAACCTCTCCCACTGATAATTGTCATAATGAACAAACCAAGAAAATATGTTAATAAATACAAAAACACTTCGATTATTAGTCTAACTCCCAAAATAAGTTTCCAAAGAAATTACAGTCTACTTTATAGGTCACAATCAGATTGACAAGATGTAGGGAATAATTGGTAATTATCAAAAAAAACATAGTAGACGAAAGCTTGATTTGATAACTGCTATATCCAATGTCAAGCAATTTTTATTTATTGGCTATCTACCTATTTACTGAAAAAAATAGCCGGTACTGTATATTGGCTTTAAACCTTCACCAATAATTATCGTCAGAATGGTGACTTCATGAAGCTCCACCCACTTTGGCCTCGTTATAATTCATGATAACACTGAAGGCTATCATGGGCATTGTTGGATTAGAAAATTTAACTTATGGCTATAAAAACTAATTTCTCGAGTAGTTGTAAGAAGTGCTAAATGATCCTCAAGGATCCAGCAGTTGGCCTCAAACGTTTAATTCATGTATATTACTGCTATACTGTTGCGGCACTACTGCTACAGTAGTATTACTACGCTAGCACTGATACCCCACCCACATCTATGTATCGTTCCGCCATTCATAAAGTTTTTGGGTTTCAGAGCCAATGGAATTTCTGTCTGGTGAATGGGCGGGGCTACATTTAGTCAAAAGGTGTTTGTTTACCTTGCTTACGTAATGAATGTTTTTCGACTCTTGGCTCGTAATCATTGGCCATGGCGTCGGCTAGATCTTTTAGGTTATTGATAATGCTGACAAAATTTGTGTGTGGTTGTAAAATATACATATGTCAACTTTCAGCTACATCCGATGCTTTGTCAAGAAGCAAAGTCCAAAAAACCGTGTTACAGAGGCCCTGAATCTCATAGTAATTTTGTTTAGCATAGTGCAGTATCAAAAGTAAGCAGTTACGTCAGTATCTTCTTGAAAATGAGGAGAATTTCAACACGGAAAAATAAACCATTCAAGACTCGGTGATTCTTCTCCCTTCTGTCATTCTCCCTCGAATCGATTAACAATTACTATGCATTTTACTTGCCTTAAGTAATTTTTTTTTTTTTTTTTAATATTCCTAAAGAATAATCGGATTAGTATGAGATTTTGGCAGAGCCTTATTCACAATAAGCCCTAATTTTGTTTAGCATAGTGCAGTACCAAAATTAAGCAGTTACGTCAGTATCTTCTTGAAAATGAGGAGAAATTTCAACAACGATAAAACCAATCTGAGCGAGTGATTTTGATGTCAAGAAAACATCACTGTTAAAGCCCCACCCACCCCATCTCTCTCTCTCTCTCTCTCTCTCTCTCTCTCTATCTCTCTCTCTCTCTCTCTCTCTCCCCTTAAATTTCCACCTAGTTTCCAAACCTTGACCATAGATTGAAAGGTTAACGGAGTGCAGTGATATCGGCCTAGGGGACCTTGCACTTCAGGTGCTGTCTAATTTTAATCTGGCTACTCTTGTTCTATAAGCGACCTTCCTCTTCTTCTTAGATGTCAGTGAATGAAGTGGTTGCTGCGCCTCGGTAACTTTCAGTCACCTATTCAAACTGATCTAAGGGCTGGCTGCTTTCTCCTTCTTATATGAAGGGAAAAGTCTCAATGCAACGGCAAACCTACAGCCCCATGGACAATTAAAGGATAATTGTTCAGGTCCACAACACCTACGGGCCGTGTATAGCCTATGTCGTTAAATGAAGAAAACATGAAACACGGAAAAACCACCAAACTACTCTGCTGCAAAAAATTTCTGTTCATATCATTAGTTGCATTACTGCACTTTCAGGTTATCTATCTGTAACTCTTAAAAGAAAATATACAGTAAACCTTACAAATAATCTTTTTAAGTATAAATCAAGGTTCAAGTGGCCGTATTTTCCGGTAGAGAGAGAGAGAGAGAGAGAGAGAGAGAGAGAGAGAGAGAGAGAGAGAGAGAGAGAGAGAGAGAGGTGGACTGATGGAGTGTATAGTAACGTCAGTGTTGCGTCACAAAGAATTTCGTTCGAATTGCTATCATCGAAGTTGGAATTTCTCTTCATTTTCCAGAACAAACTGACAACTATTTACTTTTAATTCTGTACTATGCTAAAAAGAAAAATTACGGCAGGCGTGCCAAAGTCTCATACTGATCCGACTTTTCTTTAAGAAGTTATTAAAATGAAAAAAAACAATGGCTTAAGGCGAGTGAAATGCATATTAGATAGTGCCTAAATCACTGCTCAAGGAGAGAAACAGAAATGTACAGGATTTTCGGGACAGAACCGAGTCCCCCGAGATTGGTTTCATTCTACCCTACAAAGGTGAGAAGGAAATTGTGGAACTGATAATAACCGGTGGTATTTTGAGTAGTACTTTTGCGTTGGCATGTTTTACATTTTATGCCTCACATTCTTCTTATGGCTTCTACTCCTCCCTTCTGTAAGCTGATTTCTTGCTTTTTTTTATACAATTTGTTTGTATCTGTAATTGTTTGCAGCGGGGTACCTGCACCCTTCCAAATCTCTAAAGCTCTACTGAGCTTAATGGGAGAATTTTTCATTCCATCATAAACCTTGTATCGTTCTTTCAATCTGTGTTCTGTTACTACAGTTCAAGCTCATGTTCTTTCCTCCTAACTACCAAACCTTTCTAGCGCTAACAGTCTTCACTGTCAAGTATCCGTAGAATAGCTGGACAAGTAGTCTCGCTGTACTATATGTGCGTGGGGGAGTGGATTAAAACCTTTGTTTCCCAATTCTGTGTGCTGGCATCTCTGAGCCTTTGATTAACCTCTTTCTCCTGTGTGGTCCTGCTCTCGTGACCTTAGCCTTTCCCTGCCTACGGCTACTTCTCCTAGATAGGCTGTCTTCAAATCCATTGTCAGTGTTGCCTGCCATTGCATTGTTTGAACATGTTATGAAGGCATTCTCTACAATCATTCTGGCTGTGTTGTTTGTGTTCCAGTACAAAAAAAAATCCCAGTCTATTTTATGATCTTTTTTCCAACAGTGAGTGCTTGGTTTTCCTTGTCCTTTGCAAGATTTGCCGCTTTCACTGAAGTAACACTCTTTGCAATCTAGACACGCTGCCATGTATACCTAAATGTGTTTTTTTAACTATCTATCAATTTGATGGGAGTAATAGTGTTGTTGCCTGGGACTGTAATTATTTTCTACCATTTCAAATGTTCCCTTTTTTATCCCTTCCCTCTCCCTATAACAGTTTTTTCTTACTTTAATGTGTTCCTGTTCCCGCCAGTACTTAGGGTATCGTAACCTCTTAAAATTCTCCCTCGGTTATTCCAGCGGTTCATCTAAGAATTCGGGACTGCAAATCCTATATGCCCTGATGGCCAATTCTGTTATTACTCCCATTTTAATATCTTCACTATAATTGAAGAACATGTACGTAAGAGTTGCTGTGTGTCTGCTTCCTGTGTACCTTAAATCTTAAACTTTCTCCCTCCCTCTTTACCAGTACATCCAAGAAAGGGATATCACCCTCCCTCTCTTCTATTGTGAAGAAACCTGTTTCCAACATAATGGGAACATGGGTGGGTTTAGTATCTGAAGGGCGTCTTAAACATAACACGAACCTTTTAATGAATTATCTAAGATTAACGTAAAAGATTGTAAATTTGCAAATTTAGATGTAACTTCCCGGTTTACCAACGTACCAGTCAATAAGACGATGGAAGTATAAGAAAGATATGGAGGAAGGGGCTTACACATATGACTTAGATCATGACGTCTGAGAAAATTGTTGTCAGCGGCCTTCAGCATCATAGAGTTTAAGTGGGGCGAAAACCATTACATATAAAAAATTAGCATGGCCCTGGGTTCAAGTCTTTCGCCGATCTTAGCTAACATTTTCATGGAATAGTTTGAAACGGAAGAGATGGGTAAATTAAATAAAGGGAGCTTAAACATCATCAAATGGGTAAGATACATGGATTGCATCTTGATTATTTATATGGGAGAAAGGGAAGAAATACGTAAGTTCCTAGAAAACATAAACTAAATGAACAAATCAGTTTCACAATAGAAGATGAGGGAGAAATCCCTTTCTTGGATGTACTGGTAAAGAGGGAAAGGGAAAATTTAAAATTTAAGGTACACAGGAAGAAGACACACACCAATTCACACATACATATATGTCCGGCATAAACTTATATCTCTTGCGGTGGCGAGGTTGGCTAAGGCTTCACTGCCAGTCCTGGAATTGAGAGGTCGATGGTTCGCGCCTGTCAGCCGGCAATTCTATTATCGCTTAATAAATTCCCCCTCGGTTAAACATATATGAAAATATATTAATTCCGGGGTAGAGCGAATTAGATATTAAAGGACATTTGTAGCTCGATATATGTATATGAATCACGGTAATGTGATATGACTTATATAATGACTACGTGCGGGCAAAAGCACTACCACGCTACCGTGGACGAGATGGGCTTGATGCAGTCTCCAAAACAAAAAAATACCTTAAGCGCGGCATTATTATTTGAGATGGGAGGCGGCATAAACTTATATCTCTTGCGTTGGCGGGGTTGGCTAAGGCTTCACTGCCAATCCTGGAATTGAGAGGTCGATGGTTCGCGCCTGTCGGCCGGCAATTCTATTATCGCTTAATAAATTCCCCCTCGGTTAAACATATATGAAAATATATTAATTCCGGGGTAGAGCAAATTGATTTATTTCAATATGAAGTCCATTTTTTTTAAATTTGATTTTCACCTTTTTTAACTTGATTGTTATCTTTTAATCTGAAATTGACCATTTTTTAATTGGAAATTGACCTTTTATAATTTGTAATTCACATTTCTTAATTTAAGTGTAAAACACTGCAGAACTGTTTTAAGTACAATAGTATCTAACAGAGATTTTTTGCTTATAAAAAGGTTACGATCTTTCTAGGACTTTCCCGTCATCACTCAATGGTAGCTGTAAAAATGCTAATAGAAGACGAGGACGGAAAAGTCATTGAAAGCTGTTAACCTTACTGAATAAAATTCATCATTATACACCAAATTGTTCAAATGAGTCTATTATATATATATATATATATATATATATATATATATATAATATATATATATATATTATATATATATATATATATATATATATATATATATATATATATATATATATATATATATATATATATATATATATATATATATATATATATATATTATTATATATATATATAATATATATACAAAATATATATATATTTATATAATATATATTATATATATCTATATATATATATATATATATATATATATATATATATATTATATATATATCTATATATATATATATATATATATATTATATATATATATATATATATATATATATTAAGTATATATATATATAATATATATACATATATATATATATAGAATAATCTTTATATAATATACTATATATATCTTATATATATATAATATATAGATATAATATATATATATATATAATATATATAATATTATATATATATAATATATAAATATATATGTATATATATATATATATATATATATATATATATATATATATATATATAATTATATATAATATATATAATATATAAGATATATATATATATATAATATATATATATATATATATATATATTATATATAGATATATATATTATAAATAGCTCGAATAATTCATATGAATCATGGTGATGTGATATATTCATTACATAATATATATATATAATATATATATATACTATATATATATATAGTATATATATATATATATATATATATATATATATATACTATATGTAATGAATATATCACATCACCATGATTCATATAAATTATTCGAGCTACAAATGTCCTTTAATATCGAATTTACTCTACATCGGAATAAATATATTTTCATATATGTAAACAGAAGAGGAATTTTTTAGTTGAAAATAATTTCGTCCTCTCGTGGATTCGAACCAGTTCGAGTAATTTATATGAATCACGATGATGTGATAATTATTCATAATATGGTTACGTGCTCAAACATTCGAATTTGTTGACATAGTAGAGGGGGTTGGATATCGATTCTAATTACGAATACCCGAGTTCGAACTCGTGATTTGTAAGGTCGGAGTCGGTATAAACTTATAACCTCACTTGTTAGCCGAATCGATAACGTCCCTGAAGTCCTGATTTCTTCTCTGTCCGCTGGGCACTGGTTTGAACCCACGAGAGGACGTAATTATTATCAACTAAAAAATTCCCCTTCTGTTTACATATATGAAAATATAGGAATTCCGAGCTAGATTGAATTAGATATTTAAGGACATTTGTAGCTCGAATAATATATATTGTTATGCCCGGCTCATTCCCTCCTTCAAAATGTAGTCTACCACTCTTAAAATTGGCCTTGACTAGAGGGACGAGAGTTATCACAAACAGAAAATTTACGGCAGAAGACCAATATTACAGAAAAATGAGGAATTTACATAAACTCTGGATTTCAGTTTTAAATGAACTATATTTACATTAAGTTATGGTAGGTCCAGGAACTAATGTGGTGGTTGATTGTTGATCCACCGGAAACACGTGGCTGGGAAATGAACCAGACACGGAATCAGAATTTGCACAAAACAGGTTATTTCAATGGAAGCCTTATTCCAGAGGGTTCCTAATTTCTCCCACAATCAGGCACAGTGTTTTTCTGAAAAGATATTGCATTCTAGCATCAGTACTAAGGCAAAGAATACGTAGGGAACATTACACACTACTTGCGCTTAGCTTAAAATATTACAGCCCACTCAAGGGCCATAAAATGACTAGGAGTTTACACAGAAAGGACTATTATGTTGCTTGAATTAACTAGGGGATGTTTACTAGCATCACAAGGGAATTAATCACAGCACTGAACCAAAGTTGGGGGTGTGAGAAGCTGAACAAAGAAGGGTGGAAAGTTGCCTTGGAAGAATGGAAATGAAGTACAGACAAGAGGCAAAACAATTCCCTGACTGCACTAGAAATTACATCTCACAGTACTTGGAAATCCTGGGTTTGGCAGTCTTCTTACCTACTGATATTTTTGTGCACTATGGAGGTATAAAAACACTTGTGTGGATCCCCATGGTGGGGGGAGGGGGCCAGGGGAAGGGGTGAAGTGGAATCTGCAGGGCTTGAGAAATTCTGAGGAAGTTCTGAGTCCCAGCGGCTGGAGCCCTGTCCTTTTAAAATCTTGCCTGGATAGGCCACTTCTTCATCCAAGGCCCCCTGGGGAGAGTAAATCCAGAGCAGCCTATGGGAGCAAAGAGGGTTTTAGAGAGAATGGAGGCTTTCAGTTAACAGGGGCAACTTTCATATTGGCAAGGATGGATGAATCTGCATACAAGAGGTCTTACCTTTCCTTGGTTCTGGCTTAAAATCCTGAACAATATATATATGTGTATATATATATATATATATATATATTATATATATATATATATATATATTATATATATATATTAAAATAGGACGTTTTACATTTATTTGAAAAGTTTAAAATTTCTTGTTACGTATTATGTAAGTGTTTTAGGGATTTAAGAATAATGATCTTATACAAGTACTTTAAATTTATCTTAAAATGAATTCACTTCATAGAGTACTACTCTTCTATTTTTAATTCAGAATCCACTACTGGAAACATAATTTGCAAACAGAATTCTGATGGCATACATAATTTAATTATTCTATGGAAAATATAAAATAGCTGAATCTTAAAATATTAAGCCTAATATTAAATATTTGGCATAATTACGCATAACTACGTATCTTCTGATGCATCTAATTGTAATGTTAAATACTTTTATAAATCTAACTTCAGCAAATTGGGTCAGATAGCTTATGTCATCAAGACAAATAAACAATGTAATCAAATGAAGACACCTGACAGACTTTTATTAATCATTTTTTTTTTTTACCTTCCAGTCCGCTGGTCGCAAATGAAACTGTCGTAATCAGATATAAATTTTCCCCAAAAGTTTATGTATGTTTATAATGTTTCATGTAATATATTCATTGATGTTTCACATACACTGGTCGTCTGGTTTATGGAAATTGAAGTTTTAACAGCCAAACGTCCGGGTTAAACAAAAAACAGTAATGAATCTTGTGCATGTGTGATTGGATGTCGGCTCGCTTGGAATTCAAAGAAAACACAGCCACAGCCAATAATTTCATACTGGAAGCGAAGCCAGAGAAATGGAGTTGAGATAAGAGGAGTGAAAACTGCGGGTTAGAAGAGCAAATACCAGAAATTCCAGGAGATTTGTACTTCAGTGAAAGCAGAGATCGCATATAGCAGTTCGCTTTTTATAACAACACGGCATGATAATAAAATCAAAGGTTGAATCGCATATTTTGCAGGAGAGTCACAGGATTGATAAGCGGACTGTATGTAGATAACTGATGAGGCTGGGAGTAAGATATGGCAGATTTGTAACAGTGAATTCTGGATGCTGGAGGCACATGAATAAAAAAAGTTGTGGCTCTTCAAATGAACTGGTGCTTTGTCGGTGTAAAGATGGTTTGCAATTCATATAACGGAAATGTTATACAAGTAGTATGTTTTTCAGTATACTAAGAACAAAGAGAAAGTACCTAAGTTTCTTGTGTCCGTGTGCCTGTATGTGATGTGTGTAAGTGTAGCCAACAAAGTTTTAATTCCTTTAATATATGATACACATAGCTCACCAGTGAAAGGAAACTAATTATAAACCATATCGCAAAAATACGTATATCTGAGTCTACTTCCCAACTACGATAGAATCCTTAAATAATCTCATTGACTTTTTCTGTTGACTGCTTTTTTTTTTTATTGCAAGGGAATATTATTCCTTTAACGACTTTATTTAATGAAATAATCTAATACTAAACAAATATTCTCGTAGCACCTGTTATCATTCACTTCAGTGTATGATTAAGACGGCAGCTTCTTCAAGCAACTAGTTTCAACTGCGCTGATTATTTTCTTATTAAAATGAATGAATATGATATAGGAAATTATCCTTCAAAATTCACTCAACTTTACTGACATATGATTATGATGATTCAGATTATTATGATTGATTCGCGTTGTTTCCTTTCAAGATGGGACATTGGCATGTAAAATAGCTAGCGGAATTGTGTTTTTCTAGGGAGCGAAATATTTTATTACATGTTTTACTCATTTACCTGTTTATTGGTCTGAACGCACACACACATTATTCGTCTGAACACACATACACACACGCAAAATATTATCTGCATACACTCAGCTAAAGCACATGTAAAATGTTTCTCAGTATCCAAAAGCTTTCCACTACCTTCCAGATCACTGAACTTATAAGATTTTTAAAATCCATAAAAAAGACATGGAATATTCAAGTTTGATTGATTTTTTTTTTAAGCGAAACTTCCCAGTGGAATATCGAATTTCGACTGCTGAGATTTCGCAGTTAAAGCTAAAGCTCTAGAATTACCAGAAAATAATGAATAACATTTATATGAATAGCTAGGCATTTACATTGAATATATATGAAATGAAATGATATTATTGAACTATTTCATACTTTAGATATTTTTTAATAATAATAATAATAATAATAATATAATAATAATAATAATAATAATAATAATAATATGTGGCGCCGCGGCAGAGTGGGTTAGGCCGTCAATTGACTGGTTAAGCAACATTGGGGCTGGTCAGTCGTTGGATGGGTGACCGCTCTCCTCTGCGTTGATTCCTTGGGAAAGGATCTTTACCATAATTTCCTCAGTCTTCTCAGCTGTAAATGAGTACCTATTCCTGATGGGGTAGGGTCCAGCTATGGGTTAAATAGCAAAACTCAGCAATGATGGAAAGAAATGAAGGATTAAACGACAACGACGTAAATGGAACCTCTGGCAACAGAGGAGCTTCGTCCGGCAGCCAGGTATTCAGCCCAATTGAAGGGGAAGACGGTCAGGTACTTGGAGGTCGTCATCCAGCAACTGACCACCTCAACGACAGTAACCAACAACCAGAGACTGGAGCTACAGAAGCAAATCAGAGGAAGAAATGGACAAGAGAAGAAAATAAGGAAATATGGAGATGCTACATCAGAAGCAACCCGACGGAGAGAGGATATAGAAGAAGGTTGGTTAACATCTGGAATGGAAGGAATAACACCCTCCAAACAGAGCAGAGGCTGGCAGACCAAGTAAAGAACATAAAGAAAAAGAACTGGCTCTCCCCAACAGAAAGAGAGGAATTGGAAAGGGAAATGACACACGGCAACGAATTACAAGAAGACGAACTGAGAGACGATGCCACAGAAGACGACAGGGATGATGAGGTATCAAACAACGACATATGAAGAAACACCGACGAAGTAACAGACAGGATGGAATGGGTAGAAAAGATCAGACAATGGATGAAGCCACAGATACAGAGAGAACAAAGATCCCCTCCATGAAAGCCTACAACACCAAGAAATTAAGGGAGAAAACAAGTGAGGTCAATGAAATAATGAGACTAATACACACCACCAATATCACAGAAACAAATAACTTGACATATGCAGGAGCAAGATTAATAGCAGAACTGATGGGGATACGAACACCAACACCACCAGCACAACCAACCCAACAGAAACCAAAACAGCAACCGCCTTGGAAAAGGTGCCTGGAAAAGCAAATCATGGTGATGAGATCTGACTTGAGTAAACTGAAAGAGATGGCAGAAAAAAGGCTAAGAAGCAAGAAAGCAAGGGAGGAACTCAACAAGAAATACAGATACAGAGAGAACAAAGATCCCCTCCATGTAAGCCTACAACACCAAGAAATTAAGGGAGAAAACCAAGTGAGGTCAAGAAATAATGAGACTAATAAGACTAATACACACCACCAATATCACAGAAACAAATAACTTGACATATGCAGGAGTAAGATAAGTAGCAGAACTGATGAGGATACGAACACCAACACCACCAGCACAACCAACCCCAACAGAAACCAAAACAAGCAACCGGCTTGGAAAAGGTGCCTGGAAAAGCAAATCATGGTGATGAGATCTGACTTGAGTAAACTGAAAGAGATGGCAGAAAAAAGGCTAAGAAGCAAGAAAACAAGGGAGGAACTCAACAAGAAATACAGAGTACACGAGAGGGGACTAAACAACACAATAGAAGAGTAAAACAGAGGCTTAAGGCCAAAGCACATAAGATCCAACGATACATGAACAGGAATAAGGGATACCAACAGAACAAGACTGTGAAAACATCTGGAGCAATCCCGTATCACACAACAAACATGCAACATGGCTCCAGAAAGTCAAGGCTGAAGAAACAGGGAGAAAAAACAAAGATTCACTGACATCACGACAGACACAGTCAGACACCAACTAAACCCCCAAGAAAATGCCCCCACTGGAAAGCCCCAGGTCCCGATGAAGTCCATGGATACTGACTCAAAAACTTCAAGGCCCTACACCCAAGAATAGCAGAACAATTCCAGCATTGTATCACAAATCACCATGCGCCCAAATGGTTGACCACAGGAGAACATCCTTAGTCCAGAAAAGACAAGAGTAAGGGAAAATATAACCAGTAATACGGCCTATCACCTGCCTACCAATAATGTGGAAGTTACTAACAGGTATCATCAGTGAAAGCTATACAACTACCTAGAGGATACAAACACCATCCCCCACCAACAGAAAGGCTGCAGAAGGAAATGTAGGGGCACAAAAAACCAGCTCCTGATGGACAAAAGGGTAAAGAAGAACAGTAAGAGAAGGAAACCAACCTAAGCATGGCATAGATAGACTATAAGAAAGCCTTCGACATTTGGTACCACCACACATGGCTAAGTAGAATGCCTGAAAATATATAGGGCAGAGGAAAACACCATCAGCTTCCTCAAAAATACAATGCAAACTGGAATACAATACTTACAAGCTCTGGAATAAGACTAGCAGAGGTTAATATCAGGAAAGGGATCTTCCAGGGCGACTCACTGTCCCCACTACTCTTCGTAGTAGCCATGATTCCATGACAAAAGTACTGCCGAAGCACTACACCAAAGAGCGAATACAGCAGACTATACATAACACGAAAGGAAGGAGGGAGGGGACTACTAAGCATAGAAGACTGCGTCAACATCGAGAACAGAGCACTGTGGCAATATATGAAGACCAGTGAAGACGAGTGGCTCAAGAGTGCATGGAAGAAAAGGACTGATAAAAGTAGACGAAGACCCAGAAATATACAGAGACAGGAGAAAGACAAGCAGAACAGAGGAATGACATAACAAACCAATCAACGGCTAATAACTGAGACAGATTAAAGAACTAGCCCAGCGATGAAACGTAACAATGGCTTCCTGAGAGACAGGAGAAAGGGACAAGCAGAACAGAGGAATGGCATAACAAACCAATGCACGGATAATACATGAGACAGACTAAAGAACTAGCCAGCGATGACACGTGACAATGGCTACTGACGGGGAGAACTCAAGAAGGAAACTGAAGGAAGGATAACAGCGGCTCAAGATCAGGCCCTAAGAACCAGATATGTCCAGAGAACGATAGATGGAAATAACATCTCTCCCATATATAGGAAGTGCAATACGAAAAATGAAACCATAAACCACATAGCAAGTGAATGTCTGGCACTTCCACAGAACCATACAAAAAGAGGCATGATTCAGTAGCAAAAACCCTCCACTAGAGCCTGTGCAAGAAACACCAGCTACCTTGCAGTAATAAGTGGTACAAACACCAACCTGAAGGAGTGATAGAAAACGATCAGGCAAAGATCCTCTGGGACTATGGTATCAGAACAGATAGGGTGATATGTGAAAAATAGGCCAGACGTGACGTTGATTGACAAAATCAAAAAGGTATTATCACTCATTGATGTCGCAATACCATGGGACACCAGAGCTGAAGAGAAAGAGAAGGAAAAAATGGATAAGTATCAAGATCTGAAAATAGAAATAAGAAGGATATGGGATATACCAGTGGAAATCGTACCCATAATCATAGGAGCACTAGGCACGATCCCAAGATCCCTGAAAAGGAATCTAGAAAAACTAGAGGCTGAAGTAGCTCCAGGACTCATGCAGAAGAGTGTGATCCTAGAAACGGCACACATAGTAAGAAAAGTGATGGACTCCTAAGGAGGCTGGATGCAACCTGGAACCCCAAACTATAAATACCACCCAGTCGAATTGGAGGACTGTGATAGAGCAAAAAAAAAAAAAAAAAAGAAAAAAAAAACAATAACAATTTATTTCAAAACCTGGAGAACGACAAGGCCATAAAAATAAATCAAAGAAGAAAATGTCACTTCCGTGACAGAAGGCGAAAAAATCCAGGCCATAATTGATTACAAAAATATGAAAACAAGCCACCTCATCCTGAAGAATAACCCTGCGCCCGTCGAGACGGATTTGAAAGAGAGAAGTTTGGTACCATGTTCAACCACTACAAACACGAACACCAGAGAAGACGCCCAAAGGGATGAGTTGATTAATACTGTCAACATGGTAGACACAGCAACAGACCTTGATGCATATTTAGATATTATTTCTAACTAAACATATAAAAAAATCTTGTAATTTTTTCCTGTAAATATTTGGCAAAAATCTTTACTTCCACGAACAGTAATGCAAGGTTGTCGGAACTACCAATCTTTCCAGTTGTAAATTCAGATGATTTGAATCAGTTTATTACTTCAAGTAAACTGCAGTTAGTTCAGAAACATGAATATGTTATAAACAAATCTTAATAATAATATTATAAGCTCATATCTGCAATATTGTTGTCCAAAATATATGTAGAATTTAATTTTGTCGGTTAACCTGTATCATTGGAACTGCCAATCGATTAAGCTTTTAAAGCAAATGAATTAAAGGTAGTTTGGTAATTGACGTAGTCTGTAGTAAGTTCAGAAGCTCTAATTAAGTAAATCACTTTTGATTCGATCATTTTATGCTCAGAAATGCAGCGCTCTTGGCCAGTATACGATGTTGATATGCTTGGATCTTCATATCGTGTATGACGGTCGGTGCCATTTTCGTTATGGGAGAGGACTGTAGTCAAGTTGATTTTGATTGTCTTCCCTTACGTCAAATTTCATGTCATTTTTCCTTTACGTGAAATACTCATTTCCGATCTAAGTTGAATTTAAATATCCCAACAGACTCATCATTTTAAATAGTGAGAAAAAGATGGTAATAAGAATAATCTAACTAGTTTCCTCACCCATCTTTGAAAATACATTTGTCCACTTGCGCTGATTTTCTTAGGGGGCCAATAGATGGCGTTAACAAATTGCTTATAGTGAAAAATCCTCTAAGTTGTTCTGTGGAAAAATGACCGCATGGTGACCACGTGGCCGCCTTAGAGTATACGGAGAATTGAAGACATGATAAAAGTAAAGATTCATTAATTGATTATTTTGATACCATTTCATAACATCGTTAGTGGAAAATTCCCAAACTGGAGCGTAATTGAACCTTTCAGTAAAATGATAACTCACTATAATCACATGACCATTACAGTTTAGTTTCAGTAGTATAAAACTAGTCAAGACTAGTGGACAAATACTATATTTAGACCTTAATCATTAAATTACAAAAGAAAGTCATGAATAGGTTATGCAAAAGTAATTCCAGAATTACTTTTGAAAAAGGTCGTTATAAAGGGCAATAAATATCCACAGTCATTCCAATGTCTGAGAAGAAGGTGCAGTTTGCAACATTATAATAATTGGGTCTATATGGTATTGTTCCAATGATTGCAAATTTTGTTAAAAATGAAGAAGCAATCTTTCCTTCTACTGGGTGAAATGTTGGTCATGGGGCTTCTTATTACTGATTTTTCGGAAGTTACAATATTTTACAATTTGCTTGCACTATGACAATGCTGAAAGCAAGGGGATATTCGTCAACATAGCAGGGAAATATCTCTAGGTTTTTTTCTGGAGCAAAACAGCTTTATTTTGAAACTAGATTAACTGCCGTCTTCTGGGTCTTAAATTGCTTGCAAGCATGCATGCATAATTAGCTTTTAATAAAATGAGTTTGCAATACTGCAATGTTTAAAGCAAAGCAAAATTCGTGAAAATATTAGGTCTATAGCCTTGGTTTTATAGGAGTTAACAAATTTGACTTTAAATGGGCTAAACTGCAGTCTATTGCATTTTAGGGTGTCCAAAATAACTTTTAAAGCTCTAATGACAAAGCACTCGAAATCACAGTATATTGCAATTTGCTTGCAATTCAGGCAGGTTGCAAACAAACTCATAGTAGTATACAAAATAGCAAGACGATGGGGATGTTTTTGGAGAACAAACCAGCTTTTGCTTCAAACCAAAGAAAGGAAAAGTGATTGTTCTGTTATGCCAAAAATGCAGTCAAAATTGCACTATATTCAAACTTGCTTGCATTATTGCAATGTTGCAAGCCAGTATATTTTATCTAAACACCAGAACGACTTCTCCCTCAAAGTTGATAAAATACAAATTAAGGTCCTACTAACGTCCATTATGGGCAGAAAGTAACACTATATATTGTAACTTCCTTGCAATAAGAATGTTTCAAGCAAGGCAACTTTCGCCAATAAAACATGGGATTTTGTTTCGAGATACTTTTCCTTCAAACTGGTTAAAATGCAATATGTCGACTTTCTGATCAATAAAATACACGAGGAACTGCAATATTTCAATGTCCTTGCAATACGGCAATGTTGCAATCCAGCCAAACTTTTCCAGAATGGTAAAGATATACACTTGAGGATTTTTCGTTGAACAAACCAACTTTTCCTTCAGACTGGACAAACCGCAGTCAGCCTGGTTTCTAACGATTAATGCCAATGAAATTGAAACTGACCACGTTTTCCTTGCTATACAGCAATGTTGCAATCAAAGATTCGTCAGGAAGCAAAACTAGAGCCTAAGGATTTGTTCGTAAGCCAAATTGATCTTTCTTTCAAACTGGATAAAACGCAGCTTATTGGCCCCCAATGACGAATATACATTGCAATTGCAGGAATTGCTGAGTGATACCATTACACAGCCATAATCAAAGCATTAACGAACGTAATTAATGACCGTAATTCTCAGTAATTATGGAGAGGAAAAAGAAAGCTCGCCGTTAATAATATCAATGAATTCTTTCAGAACGAAATGAACATTGAGTTACAGTTATTTTCAAGTTGAATACTTTTAATTTTTGCGCAATTTAGGTAAAATAGGATATATTATTTCAATATGTCCTTCGTCATCATATACAACATTTCAACTGCTCTGTGCAAATTCATATTCTCAATACAACTATAGTCCTTCCTACCTTATACATTGCATAGTGGTTCTTAGATATTTTGGTAACGTAAAATGATGATGCAAAAATAAATCATTTTCAACAGATGATCTGTTTATGATGAACATTGGAAATATATATTCAACACCAACAATATAGCTCGTTAATCGTAAAGAATTTTTAAGTATGTAAATAATGATACGTTAGTCATTCAATTTATGTTTATTTTCGCAGGATTCCCCCACCCCCACAAAAATACAAACTGTTAAAGGCATAAATTTGAATCCTGCATGTATCTAGTCGGGGTTAAACATGCCCGATCGTTATGGCGACGAACAGCAACTGCGGAGTTGTCGGAACTGCCAATCTATACTGTTTTTAGAACTGGTGAATTAAAGATATTTTATTATTTCAATTAGTCCGTAGTAAGTTCAAATATCAAAATTACAAATAAATTTCTTTTTATTCAAGTCCCTCTTGATTTGAGACTGCCTTGACGGAGTTACGCATTTCCAACCTATGGTTGAAAATGCGTAGCGGGCAAGAGGGCTTTCGAACTGGGAGAATTATCTCCTAGTTTGAATCTAAATGTCTCAATTTTTTCTCTTACTTGATCATCTTCCAATCTCTTACTTTCTTTCGCTCTGTTACTCCCCCTAGCTGTCCTCCTTCTCTCACTAAAACCCTCGTGTAGGTTGGGAAGGAGCTGGGTCTCTGAACTTAGGCTTTACCTTGATCCAAATGGCAGGGACTATAGCGGTTTGGTCCGCCGCTCGATTATGTTTAGACCTTGAGGATATTGATGTGATTCCACATCAATATTTATTAGGGCGGGACTACATGTGGGGACTTGCCTACGGAATCCGGGGAGGTATAGTCTCCACGGTAGGACTCTCGGCAATTTATCCGGATTGCCCTCTAAAATAACATGAGTGGGGATGATTGCATACTAGCTACCCTGCCCCCCTCGGTTTTCTATCAAGCGGGTTCTGCTTACACTTGAGCCAATCATGTTATGTTAGAGCCATCCCTTCGGGGTAGGGTAGGGAGTGGACATATGGGAATTGGTCTCTGCTGTGTGTCTTTGGTGAGGGGGAAGTCTTTGAGAGGAGGCCCAGTTTTTACCATGGCTTGCAGTTGGTTTCTCTGTAATTTCAAAAAAAAAAAACGAAAAATGGATATGACTCTGGAACTCAGTCCCCCCGGAAAATGTGACCCCATGACACTAGAGACGACTTCGGCTTGTTTAAATAAGGAAAGCTCTGTTGACAACCTCGGCAATAAAAAGGATTCCTCCAACAATACTTCTCTGACCAATGTTGTTAAAGACAATTTATCGGCACTGGTGGAAAATAATTCTAGTAGTAACAGTAATACTTTACTCTCTGGTTCTGGCTCATTACCAGATACAACAAAAAATCTGAAAATTCTCCACTTAAAAAACATACCAATTGGTTGTAGCTATGACATAATTCATGAAGCCTTCTATAGATTTGGGGCAATCAAAGAAATTTTAATGGAGCTTAATGGTAGTAAAGGATTTTGGGAAGCTTGGGTATCATTTTCAAGTTTTGAGATTGCTTTAGAAGCAAATAAAAATTTAGAGAGCATAAGAATTGACAATTGTTTGATTTCTGGGGCTCTATGTGATAAAGCACCAAGACACCTAGAGGTATATAAACCAGAAGAATGGTTGGAAAAAGAAATAGAGCATGGACTTCCAGAAGTAAGAACCCCCATGCCCCCAACATGGATAATTGCAACTGGGAAGATAGAAAATTATAACTATTATAAGATGAGTAAATTTATACAAAAAAAAGTTGGTTAATTAAAAGTAAGGTATAGTTAGATACGGTAAGCAATCTGTTTTGATTAATGCAAAATCAGATACTCAAGCTCACATGCTTTGTGGCATGAAGATTGCAGAAATTGATCCTATTAAGGATATTAAACACATATGAGCTTCAGCTATGGTAGAGGATAGTTTTTGATAAAGATCTATATGGAATTTTCAGAACCAGAAATTCTGGACATTTTGTGCCCTGATAATGTTTGGAAAGTAAGTAAGATCCCTCAAACAAGCATGGTAGTTTTAACATTTGAAACCCCTGTCATACCAGATCATATAATTATTGAGAATGAAAAAGTATGTGTTCGAGAATATAAACCTAGGCCTTTACAATGCTTTAATTGTTTCAAGTACGGTCACCCTTCCCGGTACTGCAATAATAAAGATCTGTATTAACTGTTCTTCGTTAGAACATGGCCAATGCAACAGAGATACAACCTGTGCAAACTGTAAAAGATCATCATAAATCAAATGATAAAATTTGTAGAGAATACAAGAAAGAAGAAGCTGCCATCTTGAAAGCAAATGCTGAACATATTAGTGTAGGTTATGCAAAGCATTTACTCGATCGACAACTTAATTTTGCTCAAGTGGTTAAGATGCCACCAAAAGATTGTAATCCACTACCCCTTACTACCACAGGGGGACCAGTGGTAGCACCTGGCCCGTCAGGTGCATCTCCCTTAGTGGTAGTAGCCCAGCCATCTGGGTCAAGTGCTCAGCTTATAAAAGCCAGAGCACAAACCTCCAGAGAGGTCAAGATGGTTTCCACCACACCAAAAGTAGTGTCACTGATAGGAGCACCTCTCCTAGAGGTAGTAGCCCAGCCTCTGGGCCAAGTGCTCGAACTGTTGAAGTTCTAGCACAATCCTCCAGGAAGCCAATGTGGCTTCCACCACCTCAAATGTATTGTCTCAGGCAGAATCTCTACCTGATTTGATGGAGATTAGAAAACAAGATCTTCCAAAGAGGAAAAGGTCCCCATCCTCCTCACCTTCATCCAAATCAGGTAAGTGCCCTACTGCTCATGATCCCAAGGTTGACTTGTATAAAGATCACAGAAAGAAAGAAAAGAAGAGCGGTGGCCTAGTAAAGCCTTCCATCTCCAGCCTTACATGGCTTCATCTGAAAAGTCCCAAAAGACAAATGAGACAAAGAAAAATAATAACAAAAGATAATGTCTATTATCCAGTGGAATTGCAGAGGTCTAAGTACTAGCATTGAGCAAATAAAAACTTTAACCAGGGACTTGGACACGAAGATAATTTGTCTACAGGAAACCAAGATCATGACAAACCATTTAATCCTGGACTCAATTATCATTTTTGTAGATCCCCTCCTTTGCAAGGTGCAAGAGCTCAAGGTGGTACAGGTTTTATTATTCACAAATCTGTAAAATTTGAAACAATCCCACTCAATACACCACTACAGGCATGTGCAGTTAGAACTCATATCGGAAAAAAAATTACTTTATGCTCGCTATATATTGAACCATCTTTAGAACTTTTCCTCTTAGATCATGCTGGGAATCCAAGAAGGCTTAGCCTTTCTGACCTCCAAGACCTGATCAATCAGCTTCCTGCCCCTTTTATTTTGATGGGTGATTTTAATGCAAAGCATACTTTATGGGTGGAAATGTATGCGATAGATGGGTAATCTTGTTGAAGAATTAATCGACAACAATGATGTAATACTAATGAATGATGGTTCTCCAACTAGGTATGATGTATTTCCACAACTCTACATCAGCCATTGATTTGTCAATCTGTTCCTCATCCATTCGATTGGACTACCTTTGGTCAGTAAATGAACACCTACATGGCAGTGACCATTGGCCAATAATGTTAAAATATGTCCATAATCTTCCTTCTCAGTGTCCACCAAAATGGAAGATAGACGAGGCAGACTGGGCAGCTTATGAAAAGTGTTCACCACACTGATAAAGAGTATGATGAATTTACATCTCCAGTGCATGCCTATCAACATCTTGAAAATATTATTGATGATAATGCTAGCAAGTTTATACCAAAAACATGCGGTTTACCTCATCGCCCTGTAGTTCCTTGGTGGAGTAAAGAATGTGCCAACGCAAGAAAAGTGACCCGAACTTGCTTCAGAAGATACTTGAGAACAAACTATGTAGCAGATAGAATAGCGTACCTCAGAGCCTGTGCCAAACAAAAAGAACTTTTAAAAAAGCAAAGAGAGCATCTTGGAAGAAATATATATCTAATATTTAATACAAAACTCCTTCAAAGGAAATATGGGACAAGATTAGAAAACTTCAAGGCAAATTCGTCCCTAAGCCTCTACCAATATTAAGGGAAAATAATAGATATATATCTGACCCCAAAGATGTAGCAGAGGTTCTTGCAAAGCACTTTGCCCATGTATCAAGTGCTGACAACTATTCCCCAGCATTTCAACAAATTAGAGCATCAACATCTGTTGTTCCTCCTGCTTCTTCAAATACTGAAGCTTTTAACCTGCCTTTTAGTATGGAGGAGATGCAAAATGCTATCTCTAGCTCTTCTTTAACTGCCCCAGGTGAGGATGGCATCCGGTATGAAATGATATCACATCTTCCAGTGGATACCAAGGAATTTTTATTAGAAACCTTTAATGGACTATGGGCTTCCCATACATCTCCTGATTCCTGGCATACATCAATTGTAATTCCAGGCCACAAGTCTGGTAAAGACCCAGAACTGCCATCTAGTTATAGGCCATATCCTTGACCAGTTGCATATGCAAATTATTTGAGAGAATGATCAACAACAGACTTGTGTGGTATCTAGAATCAAAAAATCTTTTATCTAACAGGCAGTTTGGTTTTAGGAAGAACCGAAGTACTCTAGACCCTTTGCTGATGTTATCAAGGGAAATTTCAAATGCCTTTTCTAACCAAAACCAGGTGGTGGGTGTCATTTTTGACCTCGAAAAAGCATATGACACGACCTGGAGGGGTGGTATTTTAAAGCAATGGCCTCGTGGGGTATAGGAGGACATATGTTCTCTTTTATTGAAGAATTTTTATCAAACCGCTCAATTAAAGTGAGAGTAGGGTCAGAACTATCTTCATCCTACATGCAAGAAGAAGGTGTCCCCCAAGGCAGCGTATTGAGTGTGACCTTATTTGCTGTTGCTATTAATAGTCTCATGAGTCACATACCTCCTGGCATACAAGGATCACTATTTGTCGATGACTTTGCAATTTACTGTAGTGGATCATCTGCACTACAAGCATGCCAAAATCTTCAAATTGCAATAAATGCTGCATCCGCATGGGCAAATTCTCGTGGATTCATGTTTTCACCTCAGAAGACCAAAGCCATTCGCTTTACTCGTACTCGTAAAAGGAAGAGATCCCCACCCTTTTCTTAAATGATTGTATTTTGCCTTATGAGGATAATATCAAGTTTCTTGGAGTCATTTTCGACAAGAAAATGACATTTGGTCCCCATATAAATGACCTATCTATCAGGGTTAAGAAGTCACTGAACATTCTGAAAGTTGCATCGCATTTTGATTGGGGTGCTGATAGAACAACTTTGCTTAGAATTTATACATCTTTGTGTCTGAGCAAGTTAGACTATGCATGCCAAATATATGGGTCAGCTGCAAAGCTGCAAAGACTTTACTTGAAAACTTGATATTGTTTCACAATGCTGGGCTTCGCATCTGCACAGGTGCTTACAGAACATCTCCCATTGACAGTCTCTATGTGGATTCTGGCATACCTCCCCTTTCCATTCGCAGAGAGGAGTTGAGTTTGAGGTATTTAGCTAGGTCCCTTGCGGTGAGAAACAATCCTAACTATAAATATGTTAGGGCGCCTTTAGATCGGGCTCCTAACAGATCCAGAGTGCCCAAGCCTTTGGAAGTACAGCTGAAAAATGATGCTAGAGAAGTAGGCTTGTTAACAGCACAGATAGCAGAGGTGGGATATCCCAAGTCTCCCCCTTGGTGTAATCCACCTGTTAAAGTATGTTTTACGGCAGGAGGGAAAAATACCTTACCTAGTAGGGTAATGAATAGTGAGTTTTTAAATCATGCTGCACAACATCATGGGAAACATGTTTTACAGATGGCTCCAAATCGGCTGCAGGAGTTGGAAGTGCAGCTGTGGTGGGGGATACTGTTATTAGAAGGAAACTCCCATCCTCTTGTTCAATACTTTAATGCTGAGCTGTACGCAATAATTCATCGCAGTCCAACATATTTTTAAAAATGGCCACCAAAATAGTTTTTATACAATTTTTACGGATTCCAATAGTGTTTTACTCTCATTAAAACAAATTATGCCAGGCCATCATCTAGTACAAGAGGTGCAGGACTGGTTAGTACTTCTGCAATCTAGGAAGAGTATCAGTGTTCACTTCTGTTGGGTCCCTGCCCATGTTGGGGTGGATGGAAATGAACAAGTAGATAAGGCAGCAAAGGAAGCTTCAGGGCTAAGTAATCCATCCCCCTTTAGTATTCCTTACAAAGATCTTAAAAGTGAGATTCATCTTTACTGTAAAAATAAGTGGCAGGCTCGATGGTCTGAACTGACCACCAATACAAAATTGAAACACATCCACCCATTGGATAAATGGTCATCTTGTAATGCTACAAGTAGGAGGGATACCATTATTTTAACTAGGCTGCGTATTGGCCATACACATGCAACGCACAATTATTTAATGAAGAGTGGGGGAAGGGAGACAGGCCCCTCACTGTAATACCTGTCAAGTGACAATGGATGTTAAGCATATTTTAGTTGATTGTCCTGTTTTTAATCTTCAGAGGAGGACACATTTACTCCAGGACAAACCTTTGAGAGATATACTGGGGGAAAACATGTAATACCCTGAACTTGAGAAAATTTATACAAAAGTATTGGGTTATATTACGAGCTATAATTGATTTTATTAATTTATTTTATTTATTTTTACCCTTTTAATCCTTATTTTTTATTTCACATCTAGATTTATTGTATGAAAGTGTTGCGATTGATATTAAAGGTTAAAATGGTACTAAATGGTGTGAGTATACAGATATTATGATTGTATGAATTTTGTTATATAGCGCTGAATGGCCTTTGATGCCCCAGTGCTTGGCTTAATGCCTAAACCATATATTCAATTCAATTTTTATTCAAGTATTTTATGCAGAGAACTGTAATATTGTTGTTCAAAATACGGTGTTAAGTATGATCTTGTTTAATAACAACATCCAGTTCACTTTAGAGAGAAGTAACATAAAAATAGAAAAGAAAGAAACAGGATATGAATTCAGCACATACAGAAAGCCCCACACACAAACTCATATATTCATTTCTTCTCTTTTCACAATCATGACATAATAATAGGTGTTCTAGCAGGTTTATTTCTTAGAGGAAGGAGAATGTGTGGCCGTTGTGAGATAGATAAAGAAATGAATTACATTGATAAAAGGTTTGATGCATTAGCGTACCCGGAATGGTTCAGAAAAAGGGCACTCAACAAAGCTAGAAGGAAGTATGTAATGTGTATACCTTTGATAACACCGTAAAATACAAAGTATGCTAAAATAAATTGGAAGGAGACGATAGTAATGCAGATGATATAGCGGGGGGCTGGGGGTATACATAATTAATTGCAGAAATTATGGAGACAAATATATGGGGCAAATAGGTAGGGGAATAAGGACTAGAATTCAAGAACACAGAAGGGCACTACAGCTTAACTCGCAGGGGAGTGCTATAGCTAGGAACTGTTGGGAAAAGGACCATAGGATAGATTTTAAAAACAGTAGGCTTATATACAAAAGCAATAAAATCAGCCATAGGAGGGTAGTAGAAGGAGCACTCATCAGAGCGATTAAAGTGATAGAAGGAAACTAAGGTTTTACCTCAGAAGATCCCATAAGCCGAGCTGTAATACTAAAAGAAGCTAAGATTGACCCTTCTGATTGGAGATTAGGTTTTCTGCCCAACAGGCCGATGGTGACCACTCACTTACCACAAGGGTTAATCCCATTGACCATCAGATCAGGATATCAGAGCGGCAGGAGGAGATTAACAACTCTCAAGAGAATGGAAACCAGGACAGCCATCACATAAATGACAGCTTAGCAAGAAGAAGTTCCAGAAGACTGCTGGGCACTGACCTACACTGACCACCTTCACATCTCTTGAGAAAGGGCCACAGTTAGGGCATGAAAGTACTCGAGTTTAAAGTAAAATATTAAGTAAAAATACTTACAAGTAAGCAAATAATACTCAGCAATCTTGTGGGTTTCTTTTTCCATCTGCAGAAGAAAACTGAAAGAAGTTTTTGTTTGGTTCAAAACAATAATAATAATAATATCTCATTTTCTTGAACATAAAAAAAAATGAAAATCTAACTATAAGGAGATATATAAAGTCAACGGTGACTGCCAATTTTTCAATTATAACATACTGCCCAATTATCTGAAATTGACTTGTAAGATAATAATCGTTCCAACAGTACGCAAACTTGAAACTTATATGAAAGTTCGATGAACTTTCCAATATTTGCCGTTGTAAGGGAAAAATGCAATAATTTACAATATGTATATCTTGATATTATTTGGTGAAAATTAAAACATTAACTTCAATTATTGGAAAATAACACTAAGAAAATAACGGTAATAAATAGTATTCCAGCACATTAACTATATTTTCTTCCTAGTACATTCAAAGATAAAACATAAAGTAATCGATTTAAAGTAAAACAGACGTGAGTCATTGCACATTAAGAGAGCTAAAGCAGTTACTTTTGTATTGAATTCCGCAAGAAAATTCCTTTTGGGTAGATAAGCCGTTGACTCCGCCCCCTTGTTGCTGATTGATCCGTCAAATATTTTTCCCGAAAGGGAACGACGGGGTAAATGACTTGCGTAGGGGGATGTAGGGGAATTTTGCTTATTTTTCGTTATAAATATTTTTTTCTTCTATATTTTAGGTAAAACAAATAAGAATAATATTATTATTATAACTAGTAATTGTGGAAAATATTAAACAACTCAACAAGACTATGATTATATTAAAAAACTCGTCATGAAAACGGTAATTGCTAATTCTAACGTACATATTTTTCAGGTTCAGAGTAGTGAATATTGAATTTCAGTTTAGTTTCAGTCTAGCCAGCTCCCGGGCAGGATTGTAAGAGGAGCTTTATTATTATTATCATATCACTTAGACGTTGTTTTGTGATTTCTGTAATTATGCCTACAGTAACAGAAAAGGAGAGCTCGGCTTTAGGATGGTTAGCCAGTGGAAAGAACGACAGAAAGGCTCATTACAATGGTTGTAATAAGGATTTGGTGGCGGGAAAATCGGAACTCATCGGTCATACGAAATCAGATTCTCATATGCATTTTGGTAAAGGAGTGACTGCAAATTAACTAATGACTACGTTTGATGAATTAAAAGATGACTGTAGGATTAAAGCAGAATTGAATGCTGTTGCAATGGCAGTTAGAAAAATCTTTCTTTTAATTGCCTTGACGAGACAGTGAGCACAATAAATTTTGTGGCAGGTGATTGAAAAGCGGTAAAAAAAATATGACATGTAATCATACTAAAGAAACTTACCTTTGGGCTGAATGTTTATTTCCATACTAATGAAGGATATCGCTACATCTAGCTCGGTACTTTGTGATAAAACAACTGACACAACAATGAACAAGACGTTTTGTGCTGATTTAAGATTTTTGAATACTGACACATCAGAACTAGTAACTCGTTTTTGCCGTTTGATCCCTATTAGTGATGGAACTGTCAAGGGACTTTTGAGTTGCTGAAAGAAACCTTTAAAGAGGAAGGTATTGGATAGGAAGGAAAACATCGTTGGTTATGCGTCTGATGGCGAAAATTTGATGCAGAGAGAGAAGAATTTGTGTTGAAATGTTTTTGCCATACATTCAATTAATCGCTGGACATGCTTGTGAGGCATTATCTAAGACTGCAGGGCAGCTGATGCATGACCTGTATAATTACTTTAAGTTTTCACCTAATTAGCGAAAATGCTATGAATAATTCCAACACTTTGTAGACTTTGAGCCCCATAAACTGCTGAAACCAGGTTAAACAAGGCGTAGAACGTATTCTTGCACAATGTCCAGCACTGAAATTATATTTTACAGGGGAAACTTATAAAATGAAATCCTTACAAGCGGAGAGATTATTACATGCTATTCAGTCTCTGTGTCTTACACTTGCTTTTTTATCACTTGTTCTTTCAGCTACCACCTTTGTAAGGGTGTTTCATTATTCTTTTGTTTTTATTTATTTGTAGGCCACCAGTGTCTTGTAGTCTTTTATACTTTTATTGTAGATTGTAGATTTGTAGAGTCTGGATACTTGTAGTCTCAGGATGCTTAGATAGACACAACTAAAATTTTCTTACTTCATTCACACTAGCGATATATACACAAGTTTAAGAAAACATACAAATTTATATTATCTTGAGGTGTTGAGGCGAAGTGTTGATGTTGAAGCCTTTCTTACCCACGGCTCTGTTCCTTCTCTGTTTCTTCTGTCGACCTCTCTTCAAAGAAGTCCCTCCTCCAGTAGTAGACGGACTTTTTCTGTTACCGCCTTCTGTGTTCTTCATTGGTTGATCACGTCCATTGTCACACCTTTTTGGGCTGAAATTAATTCCAACACCTCCTTCGATGGGGCGTGACTAATAACGTCACCGGAAATGTACTGGTTCCAGTGGGTAGTTGAAAGGTTATTTAAATAGAGCAACGAATGCACTTATTTAATGGCCGCCAGTTCGATAAACTCCTCACTTGTTTGGGTTATTACGAGAACACTTCCGTTGCTTACGCTACCTTTCTCTATCTCTCTCTCTTTCTTTTTCTATTCTTTAATTCTCTGTCTATCCATCTGTCTATCAGTGGATTTCTCTCTCTCTTTTTCTATATCTATCTTAATTTTCCCCAAAAAACATTACATCCGTATATCAAAGCAATAAATGAATTTATGACTTTTGTTTTGGGTGATTTGGTTAACTTGAATGCAATGCATCAATCTAAAGCTTCAAATTACATAAAACTGATAATTCACATCTGAAGAATATTTTTTACAGTAAACCTTAGACATCCTAATTCAAATTTGTTGTCCGAATTTTTTATCTTCATATATTCCTTTTCATAACTTGTCACAATAAATAATAAACATCAGCTTTAAAAATCATGTTCCAACATTAAAAACTATCTTACATAGAATAAACTAAGACAAATACCAGCGAGTAAAATAAGATATTCGAGGAAAATCATCTCTTCTTTGTCTTTTTTTTTCTTTTTTTTTTTTAGCTGAACAATAACTGGTCAAAATATTAATAAATTGTATACCATCCAAACGCCTGTTATTTGTAATATTGCATAACGAAAAACGTATTTTTCAGACACTTCTGGTCCTTTAATTTTAGCGACTACACTTAACCAGACATTTTATATTTTAGGCTTAAGCTCATCCTTAGTACTTCTGTTTAACATTAAGTGAATTGACACCTACTGAGTTGTCGGATGATGGAAAATATAATTTATACGAATATTGATTTAATGATCACAAAGCAGCTCTGTGCGATGAAAGATATTATTTCCACCTGATAAAAAAAAACGTTATGTCAAAGTTAATATTAATTCCATATACGAGAGTCTGAGTAATTTTATGACGAAGAATATGAATATGATGCCTGTGTCCAAGAGAGACTGTTCAGCTCATCTTTAGGGAAAACAAATATTACAATTGTAAAAGCCATCGTCGTTGATAACGTTAATTTATAAAACACGGTACTAAAAGATCAATCTTTTTATTGACATCAACGGAAGTGTTCTTGTTTCATTGTTTAAGTTCAAATCATCCAGTTCTTATAAAACAACGTAATATACTTTTAAGTTCTCAGATTTCAAAATGTTCAGATACATCTATACATCAGTAAGCGATTCGAATATCACTGTGATATAAAATCGTAATAAATTCAAAATCCCTAAAGAACTTGTACCCTACATAATTCTTCCTTTGCAAAAAAATACTTTCTCCTTACTTCCTACAGTTTGCTTCTCCTGAATTGATGAGATTGTATTCACACAGTAAGGGAAGTTGCAAATCACAAAGGGAAGTCGTTAAAAACCAAATGATTGTTTGGATATTCAATTTATTTCCAGACGGAGTGTGAACATTTAATTGAGATTGCTCGTTCACTTTTTAATCATGTTGTAAATATCATGACCTGACAACGACTCCAGTGCAGTGGTTTAAAAAATGTAATGATTGAACCATCAACATATCGTCTTCATGCAAATGTTATCTGCGATGTTAATATCACAAGGTTTGGAAGATGCTGTTTAAAGACAAAAATCATTTTTGTTAGATGATAATTTCTAAAAGAACTTGATAACGTGTCATCCAAGAAGAGAAGTAACATCATAAAACTTCTTTTTCTATCTCTCTCTTTGACATCTCAATCCTGTTACTGGTAAATGACTTTGAAACAGCAAACATGCGAGTTTCAGTTTTATTTTAGCAACAATTGTCACTTTGGTCTTCAAAGCCTCATTATATATATGCTAAATATTTACCTTGCTTTCTGTTGGGATATCAGTAATCTTATTTTCTTAATGCTTCATTTCATTAGTCATTCTTCGTTGACATAAATATTCACATTTGAAAATATCACTTCAGTTTTATTTATTATTTTTTTCAAGCAATGCATCCAATATATCATGATATAGCGATTCTTTTTCCATATTTATCCAAATTAAATTTCATATGCTCTGTAACACGTCTAAATGGAAAGGGTTAGAAAACTGACATGAAAATAGTTATCATTTGGAGAGAGAGAGAGAGAGAGGGAGAGTTCTTTATTTCATAACTTTTGCCGAAATTCAATTATTACCATCCTTTTTAAACGTTATTTTCATCATTGTCTGTACAGTATTCACACAATATATTCTAACTCCGTATTTCTTTTCAGAGGGCTAATAAGAAGGATAAACGCTGATTGCAGTACTATATATATATATATATATATATATATATATATATATATATATATATATATATATATATAGTATATATATATATATATATATAAGTCTATCACATTACCGTGATTCATATACATCCTTTTTAAACGTTATTTACATCTTTGTCTGTGCAATATTCATACAATAAATTCTAACTCCGTATTTCTTTTCAGAGACCTAATAAGAAGGGTAAACGCTGATCGCAATATGTATATATATATTATATATATATATATATCTATATATATATATATATATATTATATATATATATATATATATATATATATATTATGTTTTACCCTGTGGCTACGGTTACGGCAGCCGTAACGCGACTTTCCAAGGCTATGTTACGACAGTTTTTTTTATGTGCATGCGCATGTTTTTTCTCTGACCCGAGCTTGTGACATGCGGGAACATGGGGGGCTGCTCGGCCAATCACAGCCTGAAAAACAGTGACGTATAATGACATCATATTATTTTCTGCCAATCATCGGAGGACGAATTCATGTTGTAAAAGTTTCGTGTATTTCACAAAACCCATTTATTTGTATTCTCCCATTTGGCTATGTTCAAGACTATCATTTACTCCCCAGCAATAGCAATTGATATTTTTTCTAACTAGATACAAACAGCCTTCACGTAGGTCAGTTAGAAAAACACAAATCGAATGCTTATTTGAAGAAGAAATTTTCATTTGCCGGTATAACATTATGGTCTGCGCTTAAACATTATTTCAATATGCGCGGAAGCTAATCTCTCGCTGTCTCACTAAGTCACAAGTACTATATTGAACGTATGCGGCCTCTCACATAAGCCTACCCTATTAAATCTATAAACTATCCGTGGGCGTCATGTCTTCAAGTAGTATGTCACTGCTCCCCTGATTTGCCTCGGCATGCAGGCTGGAAAACCGTCATGCATGCATGGGACGCTGTGATTAGGCGACAATTCCCCATTCCTCTTTCGTGAGAGAAATAATGAAATTTCATTTCATCCCAGCTATTTCAGCTTTAAAATTTGGTCTGCCTTTGCCTGGAATACTGCTCTCATGTCTGGAAAAGGTACTCTACATATAGGCCTGCTTCCTTTCTTGACAGTTGAATTCAAATCAGTCAGCTTGATTAATGATCACTTCTCTCTCTCTCTCTCTCTCTCTCTCTCTCTCTCTCTCTCTCTCTCTCTCTCTCTCTCTCTCTCTCTCTCTCTCTCTCTCTCTCTCTCTCTCTCATATGAATATTTTCTGTGACTGCTCTAAGGAGTTTGCACTGTATTCCTGAACCCTTAAAATGTACAACGAACATTTACCAAGCAACGTAATCGTACAATTCACCTATGGATATGGCCAACTTCTATATTGAATGGCACAGTGAATGATTCTTTTAAATTGTTTCTAGTTGTAGAATTCTCATCCTTCTTCAGTTTCTTGGTTCTTTTGACATATTCCTCTTCAGGATGCCAATTGGCTGTCACTTGAATCAGGCAATATTGTTTAGTCTAGCTTATAAGAATTTTCATTTTATTTAATTACCAAGTTCAGTTTTATCTGTGAGCTTGATGTGGGTCGACTGGCCCATCTCGCATACTTTTCAGTAAAACAAGAGCAACATAACCTCCTAATGCTGGTTGATTAATATATGTTACATACGGGCACTGTAACTGTAGCTTGTAATACTACTACTGAGTTAGCATACTGAAAAACGTTCCCTTATTTTTACAGTAAATAATTCTAACATAAACTATTGAAACAAAAAAAGTAATAAATAAATAAAAATGGGCTGATACACAGTGGTTACTTGCAGTCGCTTACTAAGCATCACTGATTTATTTTGCAAATGAGAGATATGGCTGATAAAATTTCTTACCTTAGACAAGGTCATGATAGACTAATGTTACTGCCTTGTGGCCCAATGGTCTATTAAAAATATAATAGATCTTTTACCATTCCTTGAAAACAAAAACAAAACAAAAAAACTAAAAAAAAAAGCAAAAGATAGGCTGTGGGCCAATAGAATTTTTCTGATGTTGATCATCATTAATGTAAAAGTCAGTACTCTGGAATAAAACTCACAATCAAACCATTATACATATGAATTTTCTTGCAAAAAAAAGATATTGCAAATACAAAATTTTAGTCGGCAGGCAAAGACCCTAAATAAAATGTAATGTTTATGTCATTTTTTGTTTACAGCTGGCAATTATGCCAGAATGCACCAGCAACAAAACCGGCGTCGCCCCGCCAAACCTGTCTCTGAGAGATCATGCCCTTCTTGCTGTGAAAGGTGGCCTTCGTTCAAACAACCATTATATTGTAGAACGGTTGGATGGGAGGAGGAATAATACAATAATGAATCAAATATATGGACAAAGACACAAAGAAAGAGAGAGAGAGGGAAAAGAGAAGAGAGAGAGAGAAAAGAGAAGAGAAGAGAAGAGACAGAGAGAAGAAAAATAGAAGGAAAAGAGAAGAGAGAGAGAGAAAAGAGAGAGAGAGAGAGAGAGAGAGAGAGAGAGAGAGAGAGAGAGAGAGAATACGAGGAACGGTAACGAAAGAAATGCGTACAGTTTATGGAGAGAGAGAGAGAGAGATTTATTCCTTTTAGTTATTAATCTGATGGATATATTTGAGACCTGCTTTAAGAAATATGTTATCCTATATTTTTTGGTAAATAATTATTATGAAATCTTATCTTATAGTATTGTTTTAAATCGTTATCATATTTTCTATGTAAAAAAAACCTTAAATAATGCTGGAACTGACTATTCATATTAATATTATTCAGACGGAAATATCTTTCTTTTTCATTATCCTATAAGCAGCTCTCTCTCTCTCTCTCTCTCTCTCTCTCTCTCTCTCTCTCTCTCTCTCTCTCTCTCTCTCTCTCTCTCTCTCTCTCCATCTTAAATAACTTGGATCCATTTTTTAAAAAATGGTAAACGTTTCATGTTATTTGGATGTGGCCAAGGATCACGAAACCGTAAATCCCTACTCTACCAACCTGTGGTTGGCTGCATCTATCTTGCTCTAGATTGACTGAACTATAATTACCCGTATTACCAATAATATACGAATCTAGTCACAAAGATGTTACACACCAGGTTTTATAGCCGTGGGTTGTGTGAGTCATCAAAGCATCAGTTTTGCAAACGTATTATTTTATTAATTAATCTATGCTAAGAACACATTACTGGATGTGCTAGTCTAGCACTGCAGGATATGTATTTATGGCATAACTTCGTTGAGTTATCAGTAGTTGAGTGTGATGTGCGACTTGGCTGCGCTCTCTCAACCATCTAGACTACTTATAGTAAGTATTTTGATTTGGATAATATTTCTTCAATATTTTAACATATTATTATTGTTTTCTGAAATTTTTCTCTTGGCCGTGAAAGTAAATTATGTGAAATGAAATGCAGTGAATGTGTGCATCAGTGCATTAATATAATGATGGTAAGATATAAAGGATGTAGGTGTAGCAAAACCGTATACTAACATATTATTTAGTGTCTCAAATTATTCGGTGACAATCTTTAGACCTGGGCAGATCGGTCACGTCCTAGCTATATGTAATATATTTTAACTGATGGGGAATTTTTAGTTGATAATAATTTCGTCGGCTCCCGGGCGCGAACCTTGGAACCCAGAAATCAGGACATACAGTGAAGCGCCTGTTATCAAACAGCTACCACGAGAGGATATGAGTTAACGCCGCCTCTCACCTACAAATCCCTGTCGTGTCCAGGGATTCTTTGTTGTGGATTCGGCTCTTCACTGAACGTCCTGATTTCTTGGTTCCTAGGTTCGCGCCCGGGAGCCGACGAAATTATTATCAACTAAAAATTCCCTTTCAGTTAACACAAAATAAATGAAAATATAATTAATTCTGAGGTAGAGCGAATTAGATCTTAAAGGACATTTGTAGCTTAATGAATCACGGTGATGTGATCAGATATATATATATATATATATTATATATATATATATATATATATATATATATATATATATATATATATATATATATATATATATGTATATATATAATATATATATATATATATATATATATATATATATTTATGTTGTGTGTGCGTGCTGTATTTTTTTTCTCTTCTCTTCTTCCTCTCCATCTTAATCACCTGGATCCATTGTTTAAATAATTGTTATTTGGATACCTAACAAATTATCATTTACGTTTACTTTGACATGGTACAGATACGTTGATGACATAATATGCCTGTGGCCACGGGATCGTGACCCCTTGGATTTTTTAGAAACTTTTGAATGGCCTGGTTCCATCCATTAAAAAACTCAAATTGGGAATAGAACAGGATAAAACCCTACCATTTCTTGACACAGTCGTTATGAGAACCGACAACGGTTTTAAAATTCAAAGTTTACCGCAAACCAACAGCAGTGAATGCTTTCATTCATAATTTTTCCAGCCATCACCCCGAGATAAAAACGAACCAGTCTTCTCAGGATGTTTTTACGGGCATATAGAATTTGTATCCTGAATTCTTAGACGAGGAAATTAGAACATCTATGAAATTGCGAGAGAATTATGTTACCCCAAGGTATTTTATGATAGTTGCCTCCAAAGTGCCCAAAAAATCATTTTATTGTCACGAAAGATCAAGTAAGTTTGAAATAGAAAATATTTTAGTTTGCCATACCACTGAATTTTTATCAATTGTTACGTAGCCTGAAATGCCTGAATATAAATGTTGTTTAGTAATAATTCATCTGTCAAAAATGCATTATTTTGTAATAAATCAGTGATGACAACAGGAGGCGTGTACAAAATTAACTTGCTCTGTTTTGTAATTTGCCTTATATTGGACAATCTGGTAAGGAACTAAGTAAGAGAGTTACACAGCATAAATATAATGTACGGGTTGCGAACGGTTCAAGTTGCCATTTTTTGTCACGTGAGATATTTTTTGAACACCCTATAGACTGGAATTCAGCTACAGTCGTTTTTAGAAGTTCAATCAATGCATGACAGATTGTTAGTTGAAGGTTGCCTCATTAGTTCTTTTAATAACATAAATATGAGCGATGGTCTTTTTAAGATGGACGAATTGTTAAAAAGTTTTATTGTTGATTGATTAAAAGTTAAACAAGTTGTTGGATATTTTACAAAACAGATAGTTTCGTACTAAGATTTTAGTAACTACATATTTCCTGCTAAGTATGTCTTATGTTTTGAACAATGTTTAATTTGCATACTTAAGTAGGTTGATGACTTGTTTTATTATTTGTGGCCTCATGTTGCTTTCTTGTATAAGTTCTCTTAAATTGTTCAGTACCCTGAAGATGACTTTGGAATAAAAGTTGAAAGTCTTGTACCTCCTTCTTTCATTTTTCACGTGAGATCTCTTATTTATATATATATATATATATATATATATATATATATATATATATATATATATAATATATATATAATCACATTTTCCGTGATCATATTACATATATCGAGCTACAATGTCCTTTAATATCTAATTTCCGCTCTACCTCGGAATTAATATATTTTCATATATTTGCTTAACCGAAGGGGAATTTTTTTCTCGATAATAGACTTGCCTGACCAGGGCGCGAACCCGTGCATCCTTTCAAAACCCAGGAACGTCAGTGAAGCTTTACCTACTACACCACCGCGAGAGGTGGTGTAGTAGGTAAAGCTTCACTGACGTTCCTGGGTTGTAAAGGATGCACGGGCGTTCGCGCCCTGGTCCAGACAAGTCTATTATCGGAAAAAAATTCCCCTTGGTGGTAAGCATATATGAAAATATATTAATTCCGAGGTTAGAGCGAATTAGATATTAAAGGACATTGTAAGCTCGATATATATATATATATATATATTATATATATATATATATTATATATATATATATATATATATATATATATATTCTTATATATATATATATATATATATATATTATATATATATAATATATATATATATATATATAATATATATATATAAGCATATGTATGGTGTATATACACATATATACATAAATAATTTTTTCGTCAAAAGCAATTGCTTTAGTGGCATCATTAAGTTTCTTGCAGATTCTTCACTGATGCCACTAAAACAATTGCTTTTAACGAAAATTGTATAAGAGAAAAAAAACTATGCCCAAAAATATATACATTGTATGTATATATAACATATATACTACATATATATATGAAAAATAAATATGTATAATATATATATATATATATATATATATATATATATATATTATATATAATATATATATATATATGTGTGTGTGTGTGTGATGTGTGTGTGTGTGTGTGTGTGTGTGTGTGTGTGTGTGTATAAATAAAGGTTTTTGCCACGAAGGAAAAAAATGAAAAAGCAAGATAGCCAAGCACTTTCAGTCTAGTTCGACCCTTTACTCAGGCACAACTGATCTTACAGAGGAAAAACATAGTGAAAGTATTTATTGATAATATTCTCCATTAAAAATAAATCTACAATCACAAATACATAACTTGATCAATGAAATTATGTGACTAACGGACATTGGCAATTCATGCAGTACAAGTTCATTACTTAAATATATACTAGGAACTGTATCTAATTCTCACATCCAGAATTCTCTTGATCTTGTGGGAAAATTAAATAACATTGTACTAAACACCAGCGATATGTTTGTCAGTTTTGATGTATGTTTCTTGTTTACAAAAGTCCCTATTGACTCTGTGCTAGAATATTTAAGTAATGAACTTGTACTGCATGAATTGCCTTTGTCCATTAGTCACATAATTTCACTGATTAAGATATGTATTTGCGATTGCAGATTTATTTTTAATGGAGAATATTACCAACAAAATATTTGGTATGGCCATGGGTAACCCTTTATCACCTCTCCTTTCAAACTTATATATGAAATTTTTTGAAAGACAACACCTCCCAAATATCACTCTTGTCCCCTTAAAATGGTACAGATATGTAGATGACATCTTAGCAGTCTTACCTGTTGGTATCGATGTAAATGATTTATTGTCTAAATTGAATTATTTAGTGCCATCCATAAAATTCACTGTTGAAATTGAAAATAACAATGTCATCCCCTTCCTAGATGTATTAATACATAGAGAATCTTTCCACTGTAAATTCAGTATTTAGAGAAAACCCACAAATAATTTAACATATGTAAATTTTTAATGTGGCCACCATCTTAATATTAAAATTTCAATTTTTTCTTCTATGTTCCTACGTGCTTTGCGCATCACGGGGCCACAATATCTTGACTAAGAAATAGAATACATAAAAAAGATAGGAAACAATCTCTGCTACCCACCTCATTTAATTGATTTATGTTATCAAAAAGCTCACAAAAAGTTTTATAGTGTTGCTATTAATGAAAAAGAAATGCCTAAAAATGTACTTGCTTACCTTACTTTCGTGGATTTGAAACCATAAAATCAATACTTAAATCGTTTAATTTTAATGTAGTGTTCTCTTATAACAATACCATTAAAGATATGCTAATCAAGAATAGTCCTGTAACAAATAACAACATCATTTACAAAATTCTTTGCAAGGATTGCCAATCGTTTTACTTTGGTCAGTCAAGTAAAAATTTATGTGTACATATTAAGCAGCATATGTTTTCAGTTAGAACAGCCCAGACTTCAAATGCACTATTTATCCATCTGAGTGAAAAATCTCATTGTATTAATTGGGGTGATACCTCGGTAATTGCTAGATCTAATGATTATGTTTCAAAAAATTTACTGGAATCAGCAATTATACAAATCACTAATAAAAGCAACCTAAATCTTAGTCCGGGAATGTACCATTTCGACCCATATATTTGTAAAATGTTTATGAAGGACCTTAAAATAAATGAGCTACTAATAAATTAGTCCCACATGTATATAGTTATTATTCTCTCTCTCTCTCTCTCTCTCTCTCTCTCTCTCTCTCTTCTCTCTCTCTCTCCCTCTCTCTCTTGCTCGATATATTTATTTATTTTTTTCGTCTTGTCATTAATAATTTTTTGGGA
>NC_087209.1:83608822-83636322 GCF_015104395.2 Macrobrachium nipponense
CTCTCTCTCTCTCTCTTTGTGACAAGTTGTATATATATATATATATATATATATATATATATATATATTATATATATATTATATATATATTATATATTCTGGTATTATGTATATCTGGTATTATATATATATATATATATATATATATATATATATATATATATATATATATATAATAATATATATATATATGTAAATGGAGAGAATAATAAAAAAATCCTTAACAGAAGGCATTAAGCACATACAAAAGTAAATGGTAAAAACATTAAATTTCCTGGTCCAAACGGAGTGATTTCACATATATACCACTACACTGTTTTTCTGCGCTAAAATGTAATCTATCTCTCTCTTTCTCTATTCCTTAATACTCTAAGATAACGCTTGTTAATGCAAAGCCTTAAACGAAAATGAAGGAAAAAATTAAGAATTTCCGACTTTCGGGGTAGGGAGAGAGAGAGAGAGAGAGAGAGAGAGAGAGAGAGAGAGAGAGAGAGAGAGAGAGAGATTATTTCAGCAATTTATAACACCAAGAGACCCAAGACATTATCCAAATCTTTCAAAACACTTCCTAATAAAAATCGAGATATTTCTCGTGATAATTAGCAACTTAATGAAGAATCGAGAAAGATGAGTGTGTGTAAGAACTGGGTATGGCTTCTGCAGATATGGATTCCAGTTTGAAGGAAATATGGCCTTGTCTGGCCTCGGCAGCAGCTGTTGTTCGGACGTTGTTGTCCACATATCCAGCGATTTACCGGCAGAAGTCTGACGCAGGAATAGTCATCTTGTTTGCTGTAGCGGCCTATTCACTGGTGCGGATGTAGATCTCTGATGATGAAGCTGAAGAGCCCAAGGAAAAGGAACTGGACGAGAGAATTGAAGCATTGCAAGATACCATCCAGCAGGTGAACTTGACATAATAAATCGTCAGTTGCAGCAGAGGTCGACTGCTATGAAGGCGTTGGACAGATCACTCATGAGGTGTTGCAACATCAGGCCTGGCGAGAGAGGGCCCACTCGCTCGAAGCTGAAACATTGTTTCTGAAGAAGGAGAACGATAAATAGGGAGAAACAACAGCTGGAAAACAAGATGAAGAGCAACACAAAGGAAATTGGGCAGAAAAACGATGCATTATGTGAGGGAACTGTCAGTGCAGTTAGCAAAGGCAAACTGCCAGCTTCAAAGGTCTGAAGAACTCCTATGACAGGAGGAGGAAGCCAGCAGCTCAGAACTGAATAAGCATCGCGGATGGCGAGGATCATCCAGGAACAAAATGACGCGACCGAGGAATCTTTTTGTTGGTGAGCAGCGCCAGTGAGCAGGGGGAAGGCGCTCATTGCTGGCTAAACAAAACCCCTCTGCAATGATTTGACCCTGTGATGACACCCCAGCAGTGAGGCATCATGCCGTTAAAAGCGCAAGGAGAGAGAGAGAGAGAGAGAGAGAGAGAGAGAGAGAGAGAGAGAGAGAGAGAGAGAAAGAGTGTTAAGAAAAATTCCTGAAGCAGATGGAAGAGCTAGGCTACTTTTGCAGGTGCAGGACGGAATACTTCTGGAGGGGTTAAAAAAGAATCCTGAGAATGCCAAACACGGCATAACTGCTCACTTAGAAAAGACAGAGGACAGGAGGCTCCAGGGAGGCGAGAGGTCAGAAAACAACGATCCTATAGGTACTATGAAGAAATTCAGGGCCATAAGGGGCCACTTCAGCACTCCAAGTCCTCAGCATGTGTCGGCAATCCGATCATGTGACCCCCACTGTTATAAAACAACTGTTCTTTCAGTAATAAGTTAGACCTTGAGAGTCATAGCGACCTTAAGGCGCCTGTGAATACATCTAGTAATTAACTTGTAAATAAATTATATTCCCTTTAAATTCGATCCTTAAGAGCTTTCTTTACATTTAACCTATTGCGCAAGTAAGAAAAGGCTAGATCTAAGAAAGATTATATATATATATATATGTATATGTTATATATATTATAATATATATATATATATATATATAGTATATATATATATTATATATATATATATATATAATTATATTATTCTGAGCCTCCAACCTTGAAGGGCACGATTATTGCTGTTGGAACTACTATTTATTCCTCGCCACATTGCAGAGCTACGTTTTGAAGATGGATATCCTTACTCTGCAGCAAGGACCTTTTATTCTGCATTTTGTGTACTGCCGTTGGTTCAGTAAAAGCCAAGGGGACCTCTCTGTCCCAAGGTAATATATATTTATACCTATAATTATTTATCGAGGTCACGACCTGATCCTCTGCTGACGTCATTAGTGGAGCTTGTGAAAGCCTTCCATCACCATAGTTTCGGATCAGTTTTCCCTGCCACCCAGATTAAGCCTCCAGACGTGGAGTTTATTGTCCTCTAAGAGGAGACCTATAAAGTCGTTGAGGAACTTGTTAGGGATATTTAGATTGTATTTGTTAGGATATTCTTACTTTTCGCTTGCCTCCTCCTTTCTGGACCCTCTCCCCTTTTAGTATGTATGTGTTGATGACCTTTCTTTAATCGTGTAATTGTTTTCTTTTGCAGGGAGTTTAAGAGTGAGTGTTTCTCATTAATTATTGTATTGTTGAGGTTCAGGTGTTATTTCTATCTGAAGGTTGTGTATTAAAATTAAGTATATTTTTGAAGTATTTTCTTTGTCCCCTTGAATTGACTTTGCACTCTTATTGCAATTGGATACTATTCCACCTTTTGTGGACTTAGTATGGTATTTTGGTGAATACTATTTGATAAAAGTTTATGTGTTTTGTGTGGTGGTCAAGCCAGCCATCACAATATATATATATATATATATATATATATATATATATATATATATATATATATATATATCTATTTATATATATATATACATATATATATATATATATATATATATATATATATATATATATATATATATATAAATAAATGCTGTGAAATCATACTGTTAAATTCTGATCTGACTGATCTCTCGCTCTCTCTTTCAGTAAGATCAAAATTCAACAGCAATAACGAAAAAACACCGCATCTGATGAAAGACATGTTAGTAGGTCTATGGGGATGAAGTGTAGTTTTGGCATTTGCACAACTTCAGTTAGGCAGGAACCGTTCAGTCGCTTAATTATCACCTCGTTTTTAAGACTGGTATTCAGATGTTATCGCATAAAACCTAGATGGTAGGCTGTCAGCTTCACAAAAAGCTTCAAAATATCCATAAGTTATTAAGATACAGTATCAGTTGTCTGTATAAATATAAAATTATTCTCACAATGGTAAATTTAGACAGCGTTAAGAGAGCGGCAACTATTTTTGGTCTTTTGTGCGTGTTAATGAACACATTCCAGTTTCCCCTGGCGTTTCTGAGGGAAAGTGTAGGCTGAAGTCGGAATAGTCTATTATAGAAATTGTCGACTTTCATTTGTTTTGTCGTGTAAAATATGTGTACTTTCAATGAAAACGTTGTTCTTTCCTGTGATTGATAATTCTGTTATCAATTCATTTCTTTAAATATTATGTATATTGAGAGAGAGGGCGGGGTTTGGGGGAAATTTTCTTGTTTTTTTTTCTAGTATGACTTAATGTTTAATCTCATTCATAGGGAGAATTTATAAATGAGAGAAAAAAAGAGATTGAAGACATAAATTTGCTCTTAGATAGAATACTCTTCAAATTGTTTCAGTGTTGCCTTGAGAGAGAGAGAGAGAGAGAGAGAGAGAGAGAGAGAGAGAGAGAGAGAGAGAGTTATAAGGATTAGGATGTCTCAAACACTTGTTATTCCATCTGAGGAGACGTCGTGTGCATTCACAGTATCCTAATGATTCTGTCTACCTTTCTCTTAAACTTTTCCACACTGTTGCTGTTTACAACTTTTTGTGGTTATTCAATGTGTCACATACCTTGTAAGTAAAAGTTCCCACAGCGGGATGTATCTCTTCAGTTCTAATTTCCATCGATTATTTTTTGTATGGTTTTCTTTAAACGTAAATAGGTTACAGTCTACTTTCGTTATGCCTTTCAGTATTTTAAATGTTTCTATTAGTTGTCCTCACAATCGTCGGGTTTTTAAGCCATACATGTTCAGGCTCTCTAGTCGTCTTCGGTAAGCTATTTGCCTGATGGATGGAATTAACTTTGTAGCTCTTGCTTGTACCCCTTCTAATCTATTTATGTCTTTTCTTAGTGTCAGTGACCAAAACTTGTTCTACACTATTCATGCCATTCCCAAACGGCATGTAGGGTTGTTTGTTCGTATTTGTAGCACTTTACACTTATCCACGTTAAGAAGAATTTGCCATTTTTTTTACCTCTCTCCTATTTTCATTAGATCATATCTTAAACTTTCCACTACATCTGGACCTGCTGCATTTATACTTAGTTTGGTGTTATCTGCAAATTTGGCTATCCTGTTAGTTAAGCCTACATCCAAGTCATTACTGTAAATACAAAACAAGAGAGGGCCAAGGACAAAACCCTGAAGAACTCCGCTAGTTACATATGCCCATTCTGATTCTTCACCATTTACTACGACTCTCTGTTTTCTATAAGTTAGCCAGTCTTCGATCCAGTCTGCTATTTCTCCTACAATTCCGAAAGCTCTAACTTTTGTCATTAGTTTCTTGTGTGAAACTTTGTCAAAGACCTTTTGGAAGTCTAAATAGAGTATATCTATTGCTCTACTACTGTCGTAAATACCAAGCATGCTATGAAAAAACTCCAAGAAGTTTAATGGGCAGGGTCTGTTTTGTCTGAAACCGTGTTTCTATCAATGTGATCCACAATTTGATCTGCAATTATAGACTCAAAAATCTTGCAAACGACCTACATTAGACAGATTGGTGGGAGATCTGTACAAGAGAGGCGAAAAGCCAAGATGGCTTCTGCAAAAGTATTTTAGAGAGAAGTGTTGTGAATACTGTGTTGAATGGTTAAGCATATTTATTTTTGGCCAAAGATGTGGCTGGATTGTATTTGAATATTTATTTCAAAGATGTTCCATTTCATATGATCTTTTGATTTTAATCTTGTGCTTATCGAGGTGTTCTGTCTTCTAACAGGCGGTTCTGGAGAAAGGGGAACTGACCTGAGACAAGGGGAACTTACTTAATTACTATGGTGTTCTGTACTATGACTATGCCTAGTTTTATGACTAAGATAATGTTGGATTATTGGAGTAGAAATATAGAGTGGGATGATCTGAGTTCAATCTTTCATTTAATCATTCTGTTAAGAACCTGAGTTATTTGGTTTACACTTTGCTTTTAAATAAATGCATATTTTTGTAAGTTCTGTGTCTGATTTGATGGCCTTAGATAATGGAGGGAGGGGGTGTGTTGTGGAGGGAGAGAGAGAGAGAGGGGGGGGGGGGGTTGTTGCCAGTAGCCTTAGACGCAATATCCATTGCTACCTTTTAAAATAGAAAAACCGAGATCTAGAATCTCGGTTATATATATATATATATATATATATATATATATATATATATTATATATATATATATATATATATATATATATATATATATATATATATATATAGTCAATGTTAAGTAAAAGTGTAAATTTCTTTTATTTTAAACATGCTTTTCTTAAGATGTACTAAAAGTAAAAGATAGTTTTCAGAGACGCCAGGATTTTCTTATAATGAATCATGTATATACAAGTGAAAGCCTGGGCACCAAGCATTTCCTTCCATGCTTGGCGCCCAAACTATTATTTTTGGAGACATGATTAATTGTAAGATAATCATGGTGTGTCACAAACAATTATTTGTTACCATTTATTTCATTTTGATAAAATTACATTCTTTAATTTTTTTTTACTTTTAGTTTTGATAGAAATTGTAACCTATTTATGATTGTAACTAAAACAATTTTACGTGGTATTTTGTCGAGCCAAAGAAGAGTGGTATCCTGTCGAGCCAAAGAAGGTCGGTAGAATCCGTAGAGTTCTTAACTTAATCTACTAAGTCAAAGAAGGTATGAAAATGAGTTACAAGCTTTGACCCAAGCAAACAAACAAACAAACAGGCAAAAAAGCAAGCTAATTAAAGCATATAATCCCCCTCGATGAGAGGGCTCTTGAACCTCAGGAATTAGTTCCCAGGTTTGAATCCAAGAGTCTATTATTTTTTATATATATTTGGAGTAATTTTGTGGAATTTTCCACTTTTTGTAAAATTAGTTGGACCTGACAAATAGGAAAAGATAGCATCGCTGGGAATGGGTTTATGTCCGAAGCTAAATAGTGGGAACTGTGGAGGGACCATCAACTGCCCAATGATGTTCAGACCTTAGAGTTTTCAGGCAGAACTATTCTACGGGACTGGACCATGGATTCCAGGGGGTCTGGTTCTAGGTATAGGACTCTCGGCATTCTTTCCAGTTTGTCCATAATGTGATTAGGGTGGGGATGATTGTATTCTTGTAATACCCTCAGTCCTGTCAAGCAGGTTTGGCTTACACTTGGGCCATTTTCATCATGTTGTGCCATCCCCTGTGGGGTAGGGTAAGGACAAGGACATTTTGGAGTCAGTTTCTCACTTGTGCCATTGGTGGAAGAATAAACTCCATGAAAGGCTGATGGTATCTTTTTAAGGTTTTCAGGTTGATTTTTTGTCCTTTCCTCTCAAATCTTTATGTCTAGCAGTTGTAAGGATTTGAGTACCCCCAGGCCCTATGATGGTGCTCTTCTGGCACAGATGACGACCTCTGCACCCACCATGGAGATTCAAAATTCTAAAAATGTTGATGGCATCTCCAAAAATAAATCGATAAAAAGCAGTAACAACGAATCTCATCCTCCTCCTAACTTCCTCTACCCAGGACCATCTAGCCATGCTTCATCGATGACAACTTCAATCAAGGACACAGACTTCTCTAAGAAATCTTCATCCAAAGCTAAATCCTCAACACAGCCAGGTTGTGTGAAAAATTTGAGAATGCTCCATATGGAAGACTTACCAGTAAAATGTGATTATGAAATCATGGAGCTGTCGCAGAAATCTGGATGAGCATTATTGATAGTGAATATAAATGGGAAGCTTGGGTTACCTTTAGTAGTCATGACGAGGCTCTAAAGGCTAGTAGTATGAAAAGTGCCATACAAATTGGTCAAGCTACAGTACGAGGAGCCTTAACAGACAAAGTCCCCAAACACTTGGACGTTTATTTGCCATCTAAATGGGCTCATGATAAACCAGAGAGAAAGCAGATTGCAGAAGTAAGAACTCATAAACCTCCTATGTGACTGGTAGCTTTAGCCAAGGAGGAAAATTATAACTACTACAAATTTTGCAGGTTTCTTCAGAAAAAAGTGGGAGAAAATGTTAACATTTTTATAAATTGTTCTGGTGTCCATCATGATGATGAATGTAATAGCAAAGCAAAAGGCGTGAATTGTCAACTGAAGCATATATCAAATAACAAATATTGTTAAATATACAAATTTGAACTGTTTGCACTAAATAAAGCTAATGCAGAGCTTATAAGTATTGGTTTTGCAATAGGACAATTAGGACAACAACCTAGAAGCTATGCTCAAGTTATTGAGCCACTACCCCTATCTACCACTAGGAGTGTAGTGGCAGCACCCTCTAATGTAGCAGGTGCATCAACCCCTGTGGTAGTCGCCCAGCCATCTGGGTCAGGTGATTGGCGTCTTGAATCTAGAGTGCAACCCTCCAAGGAGGATAAGATAGCACTCAACCCAACTACCTTGGAATTGTTACAGACTGCATCTCTGCTTGATTTAATATTGGCTGAGGAGCAAAAGAACCAAAAGAGGAGACATTCCCCCTCCTCCTCTCCATCAAATCCTATGGAAAAGATAATTAACACCAGATTTACATGGCACTTAGAAACAAATAAATTGCTTACTCCATTCATGTTTGGCTTTAGGAAAAGTAGACCTACTTTGGATCCCTTGCTGAGGTTCTCAAACCAAATACAACAAGGTTTTGCTAAACAGAGCCAAACAGTAGGAGTTTTCATTGATTTGGAAAAGACATATGACACCACATGGCGCTTTGGTATCATAAAAAAGTTGTATAAGATGGGCATTAAAGGAAAAATAATCAGATATAAAAATTCGTTGTTATCAGAAAGATATATTAAGATAAGAGCTGGAATTCATGTATCAAAACCTATATTACAAGAAGAGGGAGTTCCTCAGGTTAGTGTCATTTGTGTCACTCTCTTTGATATTGCCATTAATGATGTATTAGAAAATATACCCTCACCAGTAAAAGGCTCTTTATTTGTAGATGATCTGGCTCTGTACAGCAAAGGATATGATGCAGTTTCTACCAGCAGGTTGATTCAAAGAGACATCAATAAAGGAAGCAACTGGGCTAATGAGCAAGGATTTTGATTCTCCGAATAAAGCACTGTCGCTGTTCGGTTCTGCAGGCGCCAAACTAAGGAAACCCTTCCAACTCTTACCGTAAATGGAATTATTTTACCTTACTCTACTGAAGTAGAATTTTTAGGAATGGTCTTTGATGAAAAGCCCACTTGGAATAATCATATTGACCAGATAAAAGTGAAAGTGAAAAGATCAATAAATATTTTAAAAGTAGTACCCAATTTTAATTGGGTGCTCATAAGAAATCGTTGTTAAGGCTTTTCAATGCAGTATGTTTATCTAAGTTAAACTATTGCTGCCAAGTATATTCATCTGCTTCAAAGACTAAAATTAAGGAATTGGATATTGTGCATAATATGGTCTAAAGATCAACAATGGAGCTTTTAGATCTTCCTCCATTGAAAGTATCTATGTAGATTCCCATCAACTACCACTGGGCCTAAGGAGACATGAGCTAGGTCTGAGATACACCATGCAGCTGAAAGGCACAAGGGAGAATTCTTCTTTGAGATCTTGAAACAGTGTGATTCAAGTCTTTTTAGATTTAGTAGACTTTCAATACCATTTCAAATCAGACAGCTGGGCGAACTGAAGGATGAAAATATAAAAACGCCGATCCTACAAGTGAAAGATCCTGCTATTCCTCCTTGGTTTATTCCAGCAATAAATGTATTCACTAAATTGATAGAGAAGAAAGGTCGTCTGGAAGAAAAAGTTAGAAACAAGTCTTTGGAGCATGGTGAGAGGCATATAAATGAGAGGATAATCTATACTGATGGATCAAAATCAAAAGATGAAGTGGGCTGTGCAATGGTGTGTGAGGGGGAGTCATATATAAAGTTACCAGTCTCCTCATCCATACTAATTGCTGAAGCAATAGTCATAGTTGATGCTTTAAATCTTGCATCTCATAAGGAATTTAAATCCACAGTAATGTAAAGTGACTCAAGGAGTGTATTAGAAGGACTAAAGAAGTTTAACCCTACCCGCACCTTAATTCAAAAGGTCCAAGAATGGCTTTTTTCTCTTTCTGTTTGCCATAAATCAGATAAGTTTTGTTGGGTTCCTGGGCACACTGGTATAGAAGGGAACGAACTGGCTGATATTGAAGCAAAGGATGCAGCCAGATGTGATTTCTTAACTAATAAGGTCCTACATTTGGATGTGCATCCAGTTATTTGAAGATAAATCCGTAAGAAATGGCAGCAGAGATGGACTTCCCCTATTTTATCCACAAATAGGAAGTACACAAATATTAGAGAAAGTATTGACTTTTGGAGTTCGGGTTTTAATCGCATCAGAAGATTCGTGATCATCCTGACACGGCTTAGGATTGGCCATACACGCTTTACCCATAGTTATACTTTAGAGTGAGCCAGTGCCCCAGTTTGTGCCCACTGTGATAGTCAGCTATCCATTGAGCACGCGCTCGTGCACTGTCCTAGATTTAATCGCCTTAGGGTAAAGTACTTAATAGCTGGGAAGACTATTATAGGATTTTTAAATGATGGTGTTGAGGTAGGTAACCTTATGGGTTATCTGAAAGAATCTGGCTATTTAAATAAGATAGAATTTTAGTATATTTAGTAAATATTTTCATTTTCATTCTATAAAGTATATATTTTTGAATGAAAAATTTGTACATATATATTTTATTTGTTTTATCGATAATCATTCTTCAATTTTTTACTTTCAAATGTGAACACTATTATCATTCATTTATTCATAATTTATCATACTAACTTATATATTTCATTTTTATTAGGGCGGTGAATAATCCTGATGGATTCCGGCACTTGGTCCTTAAGACCTAAATTTCATAATCAATCAATCAATTAAAAGCGTAAAATAATATAAAAAAAAGGATCATTGGTGTCACTTATCTTGGCGTTGGTGAAAAGAGGAACAGCTTTGTCATCATGCAGAATCACGAATAAAAAACAATAGAGAGAGAGAGAGAGAGAGAGAGAGAGAGAGAGAGAGAGAGAGAGAGAGAGAGAGAGAGAGAGAGAGAATTTTCTTGGAATCCATGAAATGGCAACCATTATTTTCGATGACAGGAACATGTTCATAACCACATGAAGGAAACAGACAAACAGACAGAATATACATGCAAAAGGGTCGAGGAAATAGACATTTAGGGGAGAGGTAGGATGAAATGGAGATTGATTTAAAACAGAAAATATACAAAATGAAGGTGGTTTCATAAAACAGATGGAGAGAGAGAGAGAGAGAGAGAGAGAGAGAGAGAGAGAGAGAGAGAGAGTCTGTCTTTCTTTCACGAGAATCTAGTTCATAAAAATATCCTTTCAATTTTTTACCTGCATGGGAAGAGATTTTTGTAAACATTTTTCTTCGTCTTTCGAGTTTTTATTAATTCTGCCTTTTAATGATTTCACTGTGTCAAAAGATGAAACTGAATTTGTAATGTCATCTCTTTCGTCTTTTATCTTTATTCCCATGGGAGTTTATTATATGCTTCATTTGAATAATATCCTTGAAAGATAAATGTTTTTTTTTTTTTCATTCAGGAAGTCATGAATTTGATATTAGCTTAGGGTAAAGATATGATCATTTACCTAACAACACCTCTCATGTTTTCAATAAAGTTCTTGATGCTATGATGTAATTTGATATATCATTTTGTGTAATACACTTCGCTGCAATTTTTGTGCTCAGCATCAGATTTAAATCTCTCCAACCATACATAGCTATACAAATACAATGAATAAATTTAACGGCAAAACATAGATATCTTTCATTATTTTATGACGACTTTGAAAGTTTTAAAAGCGTCCAGTGGGCATTACATTACAGAAATACATTAGATTTGATTAAATTATGTAATAATGTATATCTTTCTAGTCTGTGTAGATGACTTTGAAATTTTCTTGTACAGGTTTTTTTTTTAAATCTACCCTTTCCCCCTAATTGCTTGTAAAGTAGCTGAAAGCGAAATCTTCTTTTCCATTTCAATAAGATTCTTTTCCATTTCAATAAGATGAAATTCAGAAAGGCTACAAAGAAATATGAATTGTCCCAGTTCCATGTAACAGACACATTTCCATCTGACAAACTATTTAAAAAACAAATACTCATATATGCAAAATGTCATGAAAAGATAAAGATAAAAAAGAACCATTTAAAATGTAGAAAATTTCCAACGATATCTGGAAAAGGAGATATTCTTGGCTTATGTTTATGACGTTGCAGAAAGTTCTGGGGAGAAGTTGGCTCCAATAATGGCAGCCAAACGCAAACGACGAAACTTTAAATGCGAACTTTTCTCATTGAAAAAACTTCCCGACAACAGTTCTTACTTGAGCCCCTTTTTAGTTAATATGGAATCTTCAACTGTAGAACTTATACATTAAGGTTTAAAAGCATAACGGATCTGAACGCATTATCCAAAACTACTAGAAATGAATTTTCATGTATTTCACCATTTATACCTCAAGGCATTTAATTGTATTGATACATATGTACTTTGATATACACTCCTAAGGAGATCGTGGATAAAATGTAGAAGTTCGTACCTTACATGTCACGTTACCATGCTAACATACATATAAATACAATAGATAAAAAAACATAGCCTAGCTGGTCGAGAGAATACGTATATATACGCCCAAGGAATGTTTAGACTAGAGGCTTTTACCAAGAAATAAACCATGAATATAATAAAAAAAGACATGATCGGAACTATAAGAAACAATCCGTAGATTGAAAGACTTTAAGAAAAATTCCCCTAGATTGAACGACTTTAAAAATCCCTAGCGGGCGACTTTTCATACAAGGGAAAGTGTATGGAAAACTGGGAAAGGGAGGGGGAAATCTGAAGGGAAATACCGAGGAAGCTTTGATTGCCTCTCGATGTATTTTGTTACTTTATTGAGAAGCTATAGAATGAAACGTCATTTATGGTCGCAAAAATTGCCTGCTCCACGAAGTACTGAGAGAAAATGACGATCAAAAGTGCAACTTTCTAAATATGTGTCAGATGGGGGAACTCCCGTTTATCATCATATGATGGACCCCCGAAAGTACACTGTAACTGTTATTTAATAGACATATTTTTCTTATTCGATAGATTTTTCTTAGGTTAAAATGTGAACGCATCTTCAAAACTATGATATTACATATAGCCTATAAATCCTTGTGATTTATAGGTAGGAGGCGGCATGAACTTATATCCTTTGCGGTGTTGCGGTGGCTTAAGGCTTCACTGCCAGTCCTGGGATTGGGAAGTCGCTGGTTCGCGCCTGTCGATGGCCAATTCTATTATCGCTTAATAAATTCCCCTTCGGTTAAGCATATATGAAAATATATTAATTCCGAGGTAGAGCGAATTAGATATTAAAGGACATATGTAGTTCGATATATGTATATGAATCACGGTAATGTGATAGACTTATATGATGACTACGTGCGGGCAAAAGCACTACCACGCCACCGAGAACGAGACGGGTTGATGCAGTCTCCATAACAAAAAATACCTGCGCGCGAAAGGTATTTCAGGTAGGAGGCGGCATGAACTTATATCTCTTGCGGTATCGGGGTGGTTTAAGGCTTCACTGCCAGTCCTGGGATTGGGAAGTTGCTGGTTTGCGCCTGTCGGTGGCCAATTCTATTATCGCTTAATAAATTCCCCCTCGGTTAAGCATATATGAAAATATATTAATTCCGAGGTAGAGCGAATTAGATATTGAAGGACATACGTAGTTCGATATATGTATGTGAATCACGGTAATGTGATAGACTTATATGACGACTTCGTGCGGGCAAAAGCACTACCACGCCACCGAGAACGAGATGGGTTGATGCAGTCTCCATAACAAAAAATTCCTGTGCGGGCGAAAGGTATTTCAGGTAGGAGGAGGCATGAACTTATATCTCTTGCGGTGTCGGGGTGGTTTAAGGCTTCACTGCCAGTCTTGGGATTGGAAAGTCGCTGGTTCGCGCCTGTCGATGGCCAATTCTATTATCGCTTAATAAATTCCCCCCCGGTTAAGCATATATGAAAATATATTAATTCCGAGGTAGAGCGAATTAGATATTAAAGGACATATGTAGTTCGATATATGTATATGAATCACGGTATTGTGATAGACTTATATGACAACTACGTGTGGGCAAAAGCACTACCACGCCACCGAGAACGAGACGGGTTGATGCAGTCTCCATAACAAAAAATACCTGTGTGCACGAAAGGTATTTCAGGTAGGAGGCGGCATGAACTTATATCTCTTGCGGTGTCGGGGTGGTTTAAGGCTTCACTGCCAGTCCTGGGATTGGGAATTCGCTGGTTCGCGCCTGTTGATGGTCAATTCTATTATCACTTAATAAATTCCCCCTCGGTTAAGCATATATGAAAATATATTAATTCCGAGGTAGAGCGAATTAGATATTAAAGGACATATGTAGTTCGATATATGTATATGAATCACGGTAATGTGATAGACTTATATGACGACTATGTGCGGGCAAAAGCATCCCGTTGTCAAGGAAATATCCTGTGACTTCTATGCAAGTGCTACTCGCACCCGCCTCATCGAAGACTGTAGACTCCTGATTTATCCCAGAACGTATCCTGAGACAGTATATCGAAGACATCTCATCCTTTGCAAAGGCAGTCCATAGAAACGCCATTCGTGTGTAGACTTGACTCGACCTCTGGTACTGTAGAACGAAGTCGTTTCCATCGCCATCATCACGTAGAGTTGGGAATTCGCTAAAGTCATTGTGTGTCCGTATTTAAATGGTCTACATGGTCATAAAATAACTAAAGTCTTGCTTTACCCCACAAATCCGTCATTAATTAATATACTCAATCTACGAGTCAAATATTAAAAATTCCTCGCTAAACAAAATATAATCTTTACCCACTGAATCCTCACAGATAATCCCATATATGACAAACACGCTATCAAAAAAGAGCCCATAATGTTTAAAAGCAAAGACCCCTTTATGGTTTATATAACTAGCCTCCATAAAATATGATGCCGAACACCCCTTCTAATTAACTCACATACCGCGACAAATTATATCTCCTATCTAAAATAAAAATGCTATTTAGAGCTTAACCCCCATTACAACATCTCTTGTAAGAAAAAAAAAGGAAAAAGGCAAAAAAATAATAACAACAATAATAAGTGAGCTTTCCCCCATTACACAGCGCACATAAGAGAAAAAGAAACATATATAATTCAATATCTTTCCCAAAACGGAATGTGTACTGTTACGAAATTTGCTACCGCAGCAATCCCATCGACCAGAAACGACCGGAAAAGAATCCCCTTACATGATACATTCCCGTGGAATGCCATAATCAACATCTACGAGAATAGTGCAAATCCCCGAGCAATCAATTCCAAAGGGAAAAATCCACAACCGGATTCATTACAGCAACATTAGCAAAAAAATCCACCTGTGAACACCTCAGGTGCTTCGATCTGCAGCATAGTCAGACTCGCACTTCAGAAACTCATGATTCTCAAAAAAATTTTCTATACTGAAACCACATCGGCCCATTCCACAAAACTATCTCCAGGATATGACCAAGGTGTTCCAAAGTTATCTTGAAGACATAATTCTCCCAAACGATACTGCCCAATTATATGAAAAATTATCACCTATTTGGGATAAAAAACTACAATAAACTCACAATTCCATAATTATATGCCACCCAAAAAAAAGTCACCCCCAAGGATTAATGCCATCTCCTTGTATTTATATAAATCACTGTCTAAATAATAACACCACTCCAGTGATATAAATATTTCCTCCATTTGATTAATATCCCCACGCAAAACAAAAAAATCATCCCCCCTCCTAAAATATTGTCCTTAAATCATAAGTCCCCACGACATTACCCGAATTATATAAACCCCAATGTCATCTATTCGGCTCGTGAAACCCCAAAAATTTAGCCCCAAATATCATATACAGGAATAATCACATGTATATCATCACGTTTCTCAGCTCAAAAAAAATTTGCCATATTTCAACCACTTCCCACGTAAAATATTAACCCCGAAATCTTATGCCAAAACGCCGCAGATTTGCATATAATAAGAAAAAAACAGTAGAAGGAAATAAAAGAGAGGAATAAAAACGTAAAAGTATTCTGCCACCAAAAAACAGACAGCAAGAAAAAAAGGAAAAAAAATGCAATTGCGCGGCAATATATTAATCACCACAACCGATTCTTTTCAATTTCCAGATATGTGTTAACCTCGACCGACCTGTTTTTTCCTCTAAGACTACAAATCTGTTTCCGATTTTCCCTTCAAAGACTTTAAAAAGACCTTCAAAATTCGGACCTAATTTGTAATTTAGTTCACTTCTCACGTTAAGTTTTAAAAAAACCTTGTCCCCGACATTGATCTTGGGATCAGATGTTTTACTATTACTCTTCTGTACCATATCTCTGGTTGTGGATTCGAGATTACGGCTGAGACAAGCATGTCTCTCTATCGCTGTGGATATCAACACCCCGACCATATCCTCCCCATGATGAGGCATAGTTAGCAAATCAAATGTGCCTCGTGCTGGACAACCAAACAAAGCTTCAAATGGGGACATTTTAATGGAGTCACTAACCATAGTGTTAATACAATGTCTAACAACATTAACATATCTGTCCCAATTCTTATCATTACCACCTACAGTTTTCCTGAGAACCTCGAGCACTTTCCTGTTTGCTCGTTTGCACAACCCATTAGCCTCAGGTCTGTATGGAATAATTGTTACTTTCTGTATCCCCATGATTTTAGCTAAACATTCCAAGGTTTTGTTCACAAATTCCCTCCCATTGTCGGTTAAATTTCTACTATCCTTGTAAGTTAATTTATTATCACTAACTAGTACTTGTTCGCATATCTAGACTCACAAAAATTCCCCAGGATATCCATATGTATTCTCTGAAAAGGTTTACTCGGTATAGGATACGATCCTAATTTGCATGAAGTTGTCCTTGCAGGCTTACATGCGTTGCACACCGTACAATTCCTTACGAAATTTTCCACATCTTCCCCCATGTTTTTCCAAATGTATTTAGCACGAACCTCATCATACATTTTTTCTATTCCCAAGTGTGGACTACCGAACCTGCAATGAACTATATCCAAAACCACTGGAATTAGGACCTTCAGAATTACAATCTGTGTCGTATCTCCTTTACTTTCACTGGTTCTCAACTTATATTTAATTTTCCTAACCAATAGATTACCTTCTAACGCCAAACCCGAAAAAGGCAACTTATAACATTTCCTGGCTAATTCCCCTCTTAGAGACGCTTTTGCATCTGTTAAAATCTCATCTTTATCTTGCCTTCGCTCTATGAGAGGTATATCCCATTATATAGCCTCGCTAGTGACTTGCGCGACTTGGAAACCTTCAGTGGCATAAAAACTCCTGCTGAGAGCATCAGCAACCACGTTAAATTTGCCCTCTATATATTTGAGCTTTGCATCAAAATCTCTGATAGTTAAAAATCATCGAGCTCTTTTAGGCGACAAATTGGGTTTATTAAAAAGATCTAGTAATGGCTTGTGGTCTGTAAGAACTTCTGCTTTATTCCCCATCAGTAACATTTTAAAATGAACTAAGCTCGGCACTATTGCAAAGGCTTGTTTATCTATGGTGTCCATGGACTTCTCATTGCTGCCCTTTGTCCTGAACTTCCTGCTATAAAAAGCTATAGGATGAAATTTCCCACCGAACTTTTGTATACGGCAAGCACCTATACCTTCCTGGCTTGCATCAGTCACTAATGTAAAAGGTTCGCTAAAATCTGGAAACTTCAAAGCAGGGGGATTCATTAGTGCGTCCTTGAGCTTTTGAAAACTCTTCACCTGGGGTTCCATCCATTGAAATTGAACGTTTTCCCTCAATACATCAGTTAGGGGAGCTGCTATATTAGAGAACCCTTTCACAAACCTCCTGAAGAAACCGGCAATACCCAGGAATGACTTAATCTCTTTCTTTGATCTGACCCCTTCCTTAGATATAATGTGGCCTAAGTATGTGATCTGCTTTTTCACGAACGAGCACTTGGCTAGCTGAATTTTCAACCCCGCTAATCTAAGCCTCCTAAGTATTTCTGTAAGCACTTCCAGGTGTTGCGCGATCGTGTCCGTTGCGACCAGGATGTCACCCATATACACAAAAACATTTTTGCCCAATAACCCGTTCAAAACTGTGTTCACCAACCTGGTAAAGGTCTTCGGACTGCCCGACAAACCGAAAGGCATTCGCGTAAATTCATAGTGTCCCTTGGGCACTGAAAAAGCGGTATATTCCTTGCTACTCTCACTAAGAGGGACCTGTAAGAAACCCTGCACCAAATCAATTGAGCTATAAATATTATGTCCCTCAATTTCAACAAAAAGATCTGGTATGCACGCAACTGGGTAGCAGTCAGGGATTGTCTTCTCATTTAAACGTCTAAAATCGACGCATACAGGGACAGAACCGTCTTTTTTAGGCACCACTAACAAGGGAAAGTTGTAAGGAGGCATGCTGGTTCTAATGATTCCTTCTTCTTCCCATCTATTAACCTCTTTCTCTACCTGTACTCTGATTTTGAAAGGTATGCGATATGCAGGAATGTAAATTTGTAAATAGGTTTTGTGCCACTCTCCAAATTTACTTTATGCTCTAACACATTAGTCAACCCCAATTTATCACCTTGTAAGGCTACTGTATCCCCAAATTCTGCCAAGAACCCACTTATCGCTTCAACGTGTTCGCTATAATCCACATTAACTAAATGTTCTCTAAATATTCGTTTCCTTGATTGCATTTCTGCCTCCGAAAACTCAGGTTTCCCCTCTACGATAGCTACTGAAGCACTATCACTATCACAACTCCAATCTTGGAAATCCAATATATATGTATTCTTCTGGTATCTCCTAACGGTATCATTACAGTTTAGCAACTCTAATCACTTAAACCCATCCTTGGATACGCTGTTCACCGATGCCGTGATAACAACCCCTCTAAGCTTTTCGCTATTTTCAATAACACACACATCTGTGGGTTTTCTCATTTCCTTTAATTTAACATTTACCATAGTCTTCGAACCCGGTAGTAACATAATATCTTCGGATAAAACACCTCTATATTTGTGGTTAGTACCACCCCTTTCCACTGCCCCATACACATTACCACCCTCAGTATCATCCCCAGCATTGTTAGTATCAGAAATAACATCAATATTAGTATCAACATCATCATCCAAAGTATCATCACCACCATTGTTATCACTGTGAACTCTGATAGAACCCCCGTAATCATTTCCCATATCAGCAACGTGGGTTTTAATATTACCTTTCTCCATAACACTCGTATCACCACCGTTAATATCACCAAGCACATCTCCTCTTTCAATAACCTCCATGTCCTCCGTTCTATTCACGTCCTCATAAGGCAGAAAAACAGCCAGTGTCCCGACTGTTATCTCATTGACACCCGCATGGATCGAAATCTTGTGTCTTCTACAAGCAGGATGACCCAGCAAAAGTCTGTTGCCCAACGCAATTCCTTTCATTACCAAAAATGGTTCTGTTAACAATCTGTCATCAAGAGTAAACTGTATTTGAACACAACCCAGGGTATTTAATTTATGGGCTTGCACATCATACACCGTCTCCGTTGAGGGTTGCAAAGGGTAATTGGAAAACATGGATTGATACGAATTATAGTCCATTAGATTTATTCATGCCCCCGAGTCCATAAATATCGGGATATCCACATCCCCTACTGTTCCATAGACTATAGGCCTGGGCTCTGGGGTGTCCCCCACGAGACCACAATGGCATTTACCAATCACCTGTACCCTTTTTGTTGATCGGGCTTCCAAAAATTTTGCCGATCCCTTTGCCCTCTGGTTTGACCTGCCTGGGAAGTTCTCACATTATAATTACCAGAACCATGAGGTGTAGGTACTCTTACACATTCCACAATATTTAACCCTACACTATTTCTTTGGATGACCTGGTTTATTGAGGTTGAAACAGCGCAAATGCTGTTGCTTTTGATCGATCGATCTTTTGTTATGTTCAACTTTTGCGCACAGACGGGGAGGAGAAAATTCTGTGTCTCTTTACACTCTATCCCTCGGGCTTGTCCCATTAAAAACTGTGCTATCTACAGTGGGACATTTAGACACATGTTTCTCAATTTGGGCATAAATAATTCTTTGTCTGAAGTAGGTTCAATCTTTTCATCAAAGCTATTCACTATTGCATCCAGTACATCATGCAAGAGCAGGGAAAAATAGATCAGTTTATGAATGTTCTCAAGAGAGACATTACTCCCTGTAACCCATTTAGATGTTTTCAATTTTCCTACCCAATCCGCCACTGCGTCAAAAAGTTTTGAACTATGTTCTATGAGGCTATTAGTGCCCTTCTGTAGTTCATATAGACCCTCACATATCTACGTGTTCCTTTGAGCCATAGGCTGTTTTCAAAAATGCTTGCAAGTCCATCCAGGTACGACATTTTGTAAATTGTAAACTCCGGCAACGATGGGAGAGGTCTCCCTTATTGAAATATCTAGCAAAGCTTTCGCCTCTCTAAATGCCTCTATATCGTCCGATATATTCTTTCCTGCTAAATAATTATTAACTCCTTCAATAAAAATTTGGACAGGATGTGATGAAATGCCAACTACCATCCCTTTGAATGGACTCACGACGGCTCTCACGTTCGTTACGTGATGTAGTAGCGTTGTGGTACTCTTAATATCCTCCATCTTTATCTGTTTCCGAAAGCTATTTTGTTCTATAAGATTCCCCGATCTCAATAACATCAATGTATTTATATACATAAAACCCAATCCAGAAAAATTAACAAAAATTTTCCCCCAATAATGGATAACAAAAGGCAAACACGCCCCACACCCAGTATATTATCCCATGAAAGCAAAAAAAAAAAAAAAAAAAAGAATAGGGAGGGGATAGAAAAAGAAAAAATGCAAAACGCTTACTAAGCGCTACACCTCGTCGACTGTCTCACACCCCCAACTCTCGCCTCTCTCTCTCTCTCTCTCTCTCTCTCTCTCTCTCTCTCTCTCTCTCTCAGGGTGGGACTCGCAACTAAAAACTCCACTCAAGTAAATTTGCCACAAAAAAACAAGAGGAATATAAACAACCAAAAAAAAAGTAAAAAAAAACAGAAAAGATAAAAAGAAGAAAATAAGAAAGAAAACTTGAAGATACACTCACGTCTTCATATGACTGGAAACCAAATTTGTATATGCACCGCAAATATGCGTAAACTATTTACCACACTTGTGAAACGTTTTAAAACACTGGTGTTCAAGAATCCCAAGATGGCTGACACTGACTCAGCCCGAGACATGAACAGCTTCTCCCTGTCCAATGTTGAATCAGCAAAAAGAACCCCGAGTTGCCTGTGACATGATTGTAACCCCTTTTCCTACCAAAAAAAAAACATCTATGCCTTACTGGTCACCAGTCTCTTCGTTAGCATACCTTCAGCTTATAAAATATATAAAAAGCCTCTTGAACCGCCTGCCACCACTCTAACCCCCCCCCCCCCCCCCCCCGCCGTTTATTAAAAGTACGCAAATTGGAAACCCTTACCTGTTGTCAATGGTGCCCTCTGTCTGCAACCATGTCGTTAGGCTATTAAGATCTCGTAAGTATAAAAATATACTATTTATTACCCAAAGCAGTTGAATATAAAATAGAACAAAATGATTAATTAGTCATAATGACAGAAAACCCAAATCTGCCCATAAAGAAAACTAGTAAGTTAACATTCTACCCTCCTGACTAAGAATTCACTCCCAGACCCAAAATGTCAATAAGTTCATCACATTAGTCAGGTTAGAGATTCCCGTCTCTAGTACCTTGAAATAGGACCCATCTGTAATAAAGATAATAATGGATAAGAGATACACTTCACACATCACTCTTTTTTCAAAATATTTACGTAAAAGAAGGTATTTCACACTTCTCTCTCTTTTCAAAGGTAATGGTTTTCTAAGTCTTACAAAATATGTGTCATACCTTTACGATGGGGGTTTCCTCTCCCGACACCTGGCGTGTACCAACCAACCTCTTTGATCTCACCAAAAAGAACGTGGCTTTCGCAAGTGCCTTGGGCTATTATGCCTGTAACATCCGTACAAACAAATGTACATACTTGACTACAAGACAAGCGATCTCTCGGTTAAATGCTTACCTACCCAAATTCCTTCACTCAAGTAAGCTGCCCTTACAGCCTGTCTCCAAGCAAGACACAATATGTGATTTCACTAACATTACACACCTGTAAGATATGTGATGATTGGTAGTTTGATTATCAACATAACAATTTGCAGCCATCTAGCCTTAGCAGTTTTAAGAAAGATCTGAGAGAGAGCTTTTTTTTGACAGAAAACTAAAAAAGGAAGTATTTGGATATCTGTCGGTCGTTGGAAACTTCCTCATAGAGCAATCTGAGGATCATAAAGTTCATAAGGCACCGTTTGTCGATGCACGCAGCATTATTGCTCGACAACTTTAGTTGTGCAGAGAGAGAGAGAGAGAGAGAGAGAGAGAGAGAGAGAGAGAGAGAGAGAGAGAGAGAGAGAGAGAGAATATTCATCTAGCTACTGTATTTATTTTAATTTCATTTGTTTATGGGTGGTCAGTTAAAAGGTTACAGTCAATAAAGCGTTCTTACATATAACTTGCTGATTTCAAATTTCTTCCACCCCAAGGAGGACAGCCAACACAAAAATGAATTTATTTTCAATAGAAGAAATGTTCTCCATATGTAAGAAAATGAAAATTAGCAAGGTTACATTTTGCATTCGGAATTTCCACACAAGTAACCAAATGTTGGTATACATTTTTGTAAATTACTGGACAGGTTGGTGTTTAAGTTCAAATTTAATATCTGGTTACAAGACAACTTAGTGTGTAGGGTTCTCTTTTATTTTTTTTGTAAGGATATTACAAATTTATTTAAACAGAGGTAATTACAAACACTTTCAGTGGACGGTAAAAGTACTTTGTTTAATATTAAAATAATTTCTATAAAACACTTAATTACAAAGGAATATGATCACGCATGCATCTGTAATATCATGGGAGAGTATTCATATTATTTATCATTATATATATATATATATATATATATATATATATATATATATATATATATATATATATATATATATTATATGTATGCACGCACCACCACACACACACACACACACACACACACACACACACACACACACACACACACACATATATATATCTAATATATATATATATCATATATATATATATATTATATATATATATTATATATATATATATATTGTATACTTGAAAATCGCAAATGGACTTATTATTAAGTTATTATCTAAAGACGGAGGAAATATATCGAGAAAAAACTGCCAAATACTTTCATAAAGCCTATTTTCATTTACCAGGATCCTGAGCCACTTACCAGTCCCACATCACTTACCAGACAAAGGAGCCTCCCACCCTAGGGGCCTGGGCAAGCGACGGAGCTTCGCAATCATTGCGTCACAAAATAGTTTACTGTCTCTGAGTATCAACCTTAAAAAGTCAAATGCAAAATTAAGGCAAGAAGAGGAGGAAAGGAAAAGAGGAAGTCTTGGTAAGGACAGGGACGACAATCTCAGCCTGATGTGGTCTCTGAGATCGAATTCTTTCCTGGGAGGATCCGGCAGAAGTTCGGAATTGGAGGAATTCTTGCGCGAGAGTCCTCTCTGGACGCGTCTTCAAAGAGGAGGTTGGAGCCAATTTATTCAGTGAGGATTTGATGAAGAGCTTCCTCTCTCATTTGCTCCTCCCGTAAAATAGAATTTAACTCGTGAGTGAAAGGCTTATAGTGAATAAGATCGTTTTCTAGTTTCATGAGTTGCTTACATCAAGAGAATGCTGAGCTAAGAGGTATCGAAGGTACGGTGTAAAGTAATAGAGTTCATCCGATTCCCGAATTGCGGCATCGGATATTCTGATTTTTTTCCTTACATTCGAAACTTGGGCAATAAAAGTTCCTGGAATTCGAATGCCTTTCCCGCTAGTCAGAAAAAAGGAGAGGGATGGATGAGTGGAGCAATTGGAAGGGGGAATAAGATAAATGTGTTTCTTTATAGCTGTGTTTGTGTTGGACTTGTTATTAGTTAGTATTTCTGACTTGCAAAGCGATGCATCATTGTGACAAGTATGGTAGACCTATGGACGCCATAGAAAAAATTATTTACTTTTCTTCATAATTGGTAAAGAATCTTCAAATAACGGGATTTATTTATTTATTTATTTATTTTACTTTATCTTGTCAGTTTCTCTTATTCTTATTTCACGGTTAAAGACTTTTCACTAAAACACCTCTAAATTTCAATAATTTGCGTGTGAAAGATCAACTGGCCTTCTTTGGTTACCTAAGTTTATTAGGGTTAGCACTTAGAGCCATAAAACGTTTGTACTCTTTTTATTTGTAAATTTTCCAGACAACATGCAGAATTTCCACATATATTTATCAGGATATTTTTTTAAAATATCGTTTGGCGCTAGCTGAATCTTCCAACTGTGAACAACGTTTAAAGAATAAACATTGACGCTACCTTCCCTTACATACATGTGCATACACACATACAAATATACATATATATATATATATATATACATACATATATATATATATATATATATATATATATATATATATATATATATATATATATATATATATATAATTATATCGGTGTGTGTGTGTGTGTATGATTATGTACCATAGCGAATAGTAAAAATGAATATTTTTTTATTTTTGCTTTCGTTATATCATTATATACAGTATATTTTAAACTGTGATATAATATGAAAGCAATTTCTTGCCTAAAATATCCTTTCAAAAATGAATGTTCATATTACCACTTGGTAACACTTGTCTCGTCCTAATGGGAAATATTCTGGGTTTTTGTGGTTCCTCTGGAATGAGACTGATGTTTTTTAAACTAGACTGGCTAGGAAAGATAAAGTGTTTGAGAAGAGTCTTGATGCCTCCTTCGTAAGAATTTGCACTTTGTTCTTAATAGTGGAGAGGCGATTTCGAAGACTAACAGCAAATTTCGCGATGAAGATTTATGCCAATTCTCATGAGAGGTTTTTTCTCCTTTTCAGGACACGTGAATGTCACTTGGCTAATTTAATAATATTGAACTGCATAATGCTTTCATTTCTGGCGTAGAAATATTCAAGCGGAGGTTTATCATTTTGGGAAGAAAGTGACGCAAGAATAAATATGAAAACTCCTAAGAAAGTCCTTTACCCCTTTCAGGGTTCTTTATTTCCAATACTGAATATCATTATTTGTTTGGAAATCTCAGATATAAGCTGAATAGTATACATGTTCCTCCGGATATTAATGATTGAATATTATATTTACCAGGAAAAAAGGCGAACTTGTATTGGACGATGAATATTCATCTTAAACGGTGGCTATTCAAATTAACTCACAAAGGCACAGCCGTGAGTGAATTCCTTTCGTTTTAGAAAATATATGGCATTGGTTCATTCGAATTAAAGCATTTAGTATCGTGCATTTATTATAGTTTTCTAAGTGACTACATATTTTATATGGTATCAATGCCTTGTGAATAACCAACTTAGTTCCTCTAATAAAAAGTAATTTATCTTAACAATTTGTAGCACTTTTCATTCTATAGATAATTTGTGTGTGTGTGTGTGTGTGTATGTGTGTGTGTATGTGTGTGTGCATGTGTGTGTATTACAGTTAACAGGAGCTTTATCTTTGAAATGATTCAGCGACAGCCTTCCCTGTACAAGCAATACACACTCATATGAATAGCAAGTTTCCACCTTCCTACCAGTACTCAAAAACTCCGCATTATATTTTCTTTTTCGTTAGTATTTTGATGAAAAAAGTGAAAATTTGTTCATTTATATAAAAATGGCGGCAATGCACCATTATCGGTTATTTGACGTTGCATGTCATGTTGGAAATCGGTTACTCACTGTCAGTGTTGACTTCCCTTATTTGCAGCGTGTGCAGCTTCAATTTGGCTGCAACGAAAAAGCGAGCAAATGAAAATTATGGAAACTTCGTGCAAACTCGAGGTGCTGGATGCTAAAAGAAACCAAAAATTATGTTCAGGTGAGACCGCCTTAAGGACATAACTTTCTGATTATTTATTATTTTCCTTTCGCCGTAATCCTCTCTATTTATTTTCTCGGCTGCTTTTTGTTCGTTTATTGCTTGCAGTTCTGTTTCTTGACCTTTAACCCTTGCTCAACTTTTTCTAAACAATTTTTTTGCTCTTCTTTCCTTTAATGTCTTCTGCCTTATTCATAACGCTACATTGTGCCTATTTACCTTTTTGGTTTCCGCGTTATTGTCTGAATGATCGTTTTTCACTTATTCACTCCCTTATGCTTCAAGCATCTCGCAATTTAATTCTAACAAAAGCCGTGACAATTACGCTTTATAACTGTGAATTAGTTTATCTTCAGTGGGCGCGATAGCCGTGGTCGCACGATAAAAACCTACATGGAATCAGAGTCAAAGTAATAGGGTCTGCCTAACTCGGCAGTGGGGGCAGAGCTAATACTGTGACGTCAGAAGAGTAACACTGCTCGTGCTCCTCCATTGAATTACTTAAAGAAGCTTAGTTTTTTATACATTTATCCATACTGCATGGATTTTTTTTTTTTTTATAAAATCTGATAAAAAAACCTGTGGATAGAGGTCACATGCTTGATGTTTTTTTTAATAACCTTCAAAGTTATAGGGGTGGGTCTGCTTAAAACTCTGCTTTGGGGGCGGAGCTAATACTGTGACGTCAAACAAGAGTAACACGCATTTGTTTCTCCACTGAATTACTTAAAGAAACCCTTAAGTTTTTATACATTTAATCCAATATCGCATGGTGTTTTTCATAAATTCTTGATGATAAAATAACTTTAGAGGTCACATGTTTGATGAATGCCCATTCTCTCATTTAGTCACCAAACCTTGTTTTATTGCACAAAATATACCAGTTTGAACACGCATAGCTACTCCAGCTTTCTTCATATGTTTATTCTTTACTTATTTATTTATTATTTCCACCTATATACTGGTTTGCTGTTCTCTCAAGTCTATTTCTTTTAACATGACAACTCTCTCTCTATCTCTCTTTCAGGTAGTAATATTATCAAGATTTTAAATAATTCTTAAGAAATGTATTTACTTCTGTCACTGTGTTCATACCTCACTTTGCAAAAGTCAAATTTTTTATGATAATGGTTAGAATGAATAGATTAATTATATTTTCCAAATCTTACTGTGAATACTTATTGTTTATGCAATAAATACAAAGAAAATGTGGATACAGGACAGTGTAAAAAATGGCAGTTGCATTTCCACGACTTGGCCAACAAAAAAAAAAAACAACAATATCAAAAATATAACAATTGCATCATATACGATTATAAGGTATCCCCAAAGGAATAAATGATGAAGGCAGTGATACAGGGACATTTTCCATTTCCAAAGGTCAAAATTTTCTCATTAGCCACTTCATATCACATAAATATACTTCCGAACACATAATTTTACATATAACACAAACTGTATACATAAAGGTATTAATTATGCATGCCTCAACGATTATAATATTTCGAAAAGTACAAAAAGTTTATTCGTTCAGTCTGACTGGATGTATCTGATGACGTTTCACAAGGGGCGGGGCTAGATTTCAGATCTCTCACGAACACTTAATTTTTTTGATAATTTTTTGCGTGCGTAGGTAATATTATCTGTGGCGCAATTATGGGGTTGAAAATAATTGTAATTGTAATGTGTCATATACCAATTGAAAACAAAGGCCTTCTTTGTTAATTTTACATGTATATGGCAAAAACGTGATAAAATGAAAAATTATGTAAGAAAAATGTGGTAAAATATTTACATAAAATGTAAAAAAATTTAGTCCGCCTTTGACATAGAATTTCTCGAAAATTTCTGAGAACACCTATCAATTTTATTTATGCATTATATAGTAAATTTTATCAGCTTTCTAATCAATTTTTCAGTTTCTTTCTATCATCATCCCTTGAGTCAGATACGC
>NC_087209.1:83643822-83656322 GCF_015104395.2 Macrobrachium nipponense
GGATGGTTTGTTGTTCTGTGTTCTATGGTTTGTATGTGAGTGGATAGAGGTGTTGGGAGGTGTGAGGAGTCCTGACTGATGACACCGAGTTTTGCTATTCAGGACAGTGTCTTGCACCTACCTTGGTGGTGGGTAGGAGCATAAGAAGCCAGCAAGCTGTTGGGTGTTGTTTAGGATATGTCTTGTTACTTGAGTGACTGATTGTTCATTACCTTCGTGACTTTGTCTTAGTTGTTGTGTTTCTGGACAGTGTAATATATAGTGTTCCAGTGGTTCTTCTGTATTTGTTTCGCACTATTTACATGGTTTAGGGTTGCTTTCTATTCTTTGCCATGTGCATTGGTATCCGAACCTTAGCCGATGTATTATTACCGCTAGTGCTCGTGCCATGTTCTTCGGTATGCTGTGTGGTTGTAGTTGTGTGGTGTCTACATACCATTTTGCAGTCTTGGAGCCTCCGAAGATGGCTCTCCTGATTCTGCTTCCTCTTGTGTTTGGCAGTATGCTGCCGCTATGCTTTTTAGTTGGGTTAGTGAGTGGTTGATTTTGATGTTGAATTGTTTATATGTAGCCTGCTTTTTGCCAGGGAATCTGCTTCATCATTTCCTTGTATTCCTACATGGCTCAGGATCCAGTTGAGAGTTAATTGTCTGTTTCTGTTTTGGTGGAGTTTTGCCAGTGCCCATATGCTCGTTAAGAGTTTGACATTTTCTTTTGCTTTGCCTTTTGTGGTGGCTTGTATTGCTCCTTTCGAGTCAGTGTGTATTGTAGTGTTACCCAGTCTGTGATGGGAGTCTTCCAGTGCTTTGGCGATGGCTATCAGCTCTGTCTGTAGTGTGGAGGCATTGTCGGAGAGCCTCCAGCTCCCTTTGAGTGTTGTTGAGTAGACTCCTGCTGCTGCCACTGGGATGCTGAGGTCTACTAATCCATCTGTAATGTATATGTTTGTGGCAGTTGTTAACTGTATTGCTTCTTGTGCTGCTTGCTTTAGCTGTTGGGTGGTGCATGCTTCCTTGCTTGCTGGAAGAATTGTGTAGTTTGTGGTAAAGGGTTCTGGTTCCCAGGGGGTTGGTTCTGTGTATTCATTGCAGGGTGTGTCTTCCCTGATGGCTGCAGCATGATTTTGCATGCCTACTCTTCTCAGTGTATCTAGAAGGTTGCCAGCATATGTTTTGGGAGGGTTTAGCTCTTCATGGAGATTAATGCATTTCCTGATCTCCTTTTTGAGTGGACAGTCTCTGTCATTTTTTAAGGTTTTTAGCAGGATGGATGTTTTTCTCTGATCAATCTTATGAGTCAGAGATTGTAGTTTTGTTTCATGTCTCAGGATGCATAGGTTGGTCCACCTTAATGCTCCTGTAATGAGTGTTCAGTACTTGTGAGATTGGTGAGGACTGGTGCGGCATACTCTACTGTTAATCTTATCGTCTGTATGTAGAAAATTCTGAGGGCATGGTATAAGGCTCCCTGCCTTAGCGAGGTGATTCTTTTCATGGCGTTTTGCCTGCATTTGATTTTTTTGCTAAAGTGCTTCTATTTCTTTGCGTGGTGAGAGTTGTATGTTGATGTTGACTCCTAAGTACATGAAGTTGTCTACCCATTCCATGGGTCTCCCATGAGTTGTACTGGGTTCAGGTCTGTATTATATTTTATTGCCATTGCCTTGGTTTTTGCTGTGTCAATTTTAGTCCTAGGACTGTGCATTTGTTTTCAATCTGGGTTATCGCAATTTGCATGTTTTGGTGGGCTCTATGCCTGTCTGTGCTGACCAAGCACACATCATATGCATATATGAATATTTCAACTCCATTTGCAAGTTGCTGTTGGCTAATTTCTCCATTAGTATGTTGGCGAAGGGAAGGGGCTGAGTATTCCTCCTTGAGGTGTTCCATTTTCCAGATTGAGGAATTTGGAGGTTGCTCCTTGAAAGGTAGCTCTGGCTTGTCTGTCTTGCATGTATCCTTTGGCCCATGCTAGAAGGTTGCCTTTAACTTCTTTGTTGGCTAAGGCTGCCAGGATGGCAGTCGCGCTGGCAAGTTCGTAGGCTTTTTCTAGGTCGAGAAATACTATGATTGCTTTCTTGTTATTTATTGTGGCCATCACATCTGCTAGGCATTCCTGTGTGCCTATCCCCTCTTTGTAGGCATATAAGCGGTGGTGTAAGGGTCCTGTTTTCCACAGCAATCTGTTTAACACCATTCTCTCTGCCGTCTTTTCTGTGCAGCTGATGAGAGAAATGGGTATGTAGGAGTTGGGCTCCTTTGGTTTGGGAATTGGTTGTGTGTTTTGCTGATTCCATTGTGTGGGTCTGATCTGCTCTGTGTATTGTTTCTTTTTTATTACGTGGAGATGCACTGTTTTTGCTGCAGTTCCCATGTTTTTTAACATGCTGTATGTAATCATGTCTGTTCCCGTTTGGAGGGCTTTGTCAAGTTCTTTCATTGTGAATGGTGTGTCCGTGTCATCAGCATTGTTGCAGGCTGTATTGATGATTCTCCATCTTTCAGGATTAAGGGCCACTTGCCTGTCTCGTGTGGCTGATGGTAGGAGAGTTGATTTGGTCCTATCCGCAAAGTGTTGTGCTAGTCTGTTTGCTTCAGCTTGAGGGTTGGGATGGTGTGCCTGTGTTGGCCTGGTCTTTCCTGCTACTTTGTTGAACCACTTGAACATCTTCACAGGTTCCTGCCTAACCTCCTTAGCAGTTTGGGCTGTGTGCAACTCATCGATGGGGTTTCTTCTCGATATTTCCTTATTCTGTTTACTCTTGAGTTCATATCTTTGATTCTAGAGTTGTAGTACCAGTTGCCCTTGTGTGGAGTTACATTGTTCTAAAGGCTTTCTTGTTTGGCATGGAGATGTTTGCTGCGTTGTGCAGGCTCTCTACAAAATCCTGTTGGAGTGTGTTTATGTTAAGGGCTGGATTTTGAATATACTGTGTTGCCCATGTGTTCATGTGGTTTTGAAATGTTGGCCAGTTTGCTAGGTCCGGTCTCCATCCTGCCAGAGGGGTGGTGGTGGGGGAGTTTCATATCTTAGTTCTGTTTCGGTGCAAAGTGATCACTGGTTAGTGTGCAGTCTTCTTTTAGGTTTCCAGTTATGAAGCTTTAGTCTAGCCTGCCACCTCGTAGGTGTGCTGCCTCACTTGTGTCATTTAGTAGTGCAACGGCAGCCCTTATACCAGGCGTGATGCTGCTCCTTGCAATTTGGGCATTTTGCTATTGTCCTCTCTTTCCTTTTGTATCGGTCTATGCAATCCTGTGTTGGGTGTTTGCCACTGCAAATCCCACATATATGTTTGTAGCTGCATTCTCTTTGATGGTGTCCAAAGCATTGACACTTCAAACATCTTAGTGGTTCTGGGGTGAATTCTTCTTTGGGGAATTTTCCCCATATTGGTACGTTTACCTCGGGGGGCTTTTTACCCTGGAAAGTTACTAGAACCTTTCGTGTCAGTTCTCCTGCTTTGTCTGTGCATCGGGTGGCGTCTAAAACAAAGGTGAGCTTTTTTATGGGGTCGATTGGAAGGTGTGTGGGGTATTGCAGATGAGTCCTTTCTGTGATCTATCATTGGGGTCCTGTGTTTTGCATTGTTCATCCTTTCTTAGTACGTCTTCGGTGTGTTTGTCGGCAGGTATGAGAATAAATTGTCCAGTTCGGGTTGGTTGTGCCTGGAACGTGATGTCTTTGTGTCTATTTTCAATGGCTGTTATTGCTGTGTAAGTTGTTTCTCCTTGTTGTTTTATCGGTTTGAGTCTCAGTAGTGGGGGGAATTCAGTAATTGATTGCATGTTTAAGTGAGTGTCTGTGTTTTCTGTTTTCTTCATTTTCCTCTTATTGCATACAACTTTAAAGCCGGCATTGTCTTGTGAAAGGTCGTCTTGTTCTGTGTCAGAGCTGTCCAGGGGGCGGGAAACGTTGAGTGGGATGTTCTTTTGAGTGTGCGGGTTTGTCGTCCGTGCTATCTAAGGGAGAGTTATCTAGGGGAGAGTCTGTGAATCCGCGGTCTCTGTGTCACATGTTCGTCTGTGGTTGAGCTGGTGCCTGATCTATTCCGTCTTCTGGTAGGTGTCATGGATGGGATGGGGGCTGAGGATTCGTCATGGATGATGTCTGGCTGATTTTGTGATATGGTAGGAGAAGTTGAGGTTGAGGATTCCATGTCTGTAGAGAGGGTTTGGGATATTGTGAGGGGTATGGGTGGATGAGTGATTGATTGTGTTTTTGCAGTTTTGTTATGTTGCCTGAAGATCTTGGATGTTTTCAGTTAACTTGAAATCTGGCTTATGGAAGGCGCCAGCCTATGGTTTCCTGTGCTACTTGCAATATAGTATTGCGACAGTAGAAAGTTTTGTCTCTTGAGTCTTGCTTCTGTTTAAGCTTTTAGACCTCAAGGGCTTCCAGATTTTCCACAAGAGAGTGAGAAAGTTATCTTAAGAGAGAAAGATAGGTAAAAGGAGTCACTGAGTCACTTATAAAATCGTGAGAGAGCTCTCTCAAGTCTTATTCCCCTTACTTAGCGCACCGACTATGAAGTCAGCAGGGCTAAAATGCAGGGAATTTATGCAGAGATACTGCAGTGTGATTGGCTTGTCACCGAGAAGTGTAAGCTTGAAATCTTGAAAGAAGCCTGTGGGTTTTAGTCCTGGCTTCTCATTGGTCGGTGGCTGAAGGTGGGAGGAGTCTGCAAGCTGTAAGAGCGGAGAAGTTACTGCAAAGAGTGCCGAGCAGTAACTGATCTTGGTGGTGAGTCCTTTTCTTTATATCGAGGTCATCCGGGCACTTACGGATGCTCCTGCAGGACACAGAGGATGCTTGACTTTTCATTGGCTGGCGGCCAAGCGTCGGAAACGCTCGAGGTGCGTTGACCTTCTCAGGTGTGTTGCATCACCTGGAGCCGGGTTTTCATTGGCTGCGACCGTGGTGACGTAACTCCTGGTATTTCTTCCACCCTCTTCAATAATGGTCCCGTCCTGTTTGCTGGTGTTATCGTTTGGAGGGGGCGCTGGGCCTTCCTCACACAGGTGGGCAGCAGGAAGGGTTCCTGTGTCGTATTTAGGAGGGGTTTTTGTTCAAGAATGAATAACGCCTCAAGGAGGTGTAGGCGTCGCTGATCAGGGGCTCTTCCGATTATTTCCATGTTTTTCACGATGTCCTCTCGCACAACGTGCTGTTGGTGGGCGGTGAGGATGTGATGTTTGATGGCACTGTTCTGGCTGTGACAGGAGATCCTCTTAGGCAGTCGTAACGTTGTCATTCTGATATAAACTGCAGGGCATCCTTGGATAGGGCATGTGTACCAGTGGACAACGTTATTCTGCTTCAGGGGTCTCCTGCAGGCGGGGTGGGGATATTCCTCATAACCAGGTCTCTTGTTCTTCGGTTCTTATAATAGATTATAAGAGAGAGTCTCTTCCCTTTCTCCACGGGGGTGACGTTCTCTTCCACAATCTTCTTGATGCATCTCTCCTCTTCTTTGTATCCGTGATGCATGAAGGACTTGTAAAAAATTTGTACATCCTCGGAGAAGGGATTCTCTTTATTCTCTTCGTCCTCTGCGTACCATTTGTTCAAAGCTGTTCGTATCTCCCTGTTGATTAGCTTGTTGGAGTAACCGTTGTTAATCAACATTTGTGAGGCTCGACCCAGTTCTGCATGGATGTCCTGCCATGCTGAACAGTGCGTTAAGACCCTCCTCACGAAGGCACCCTGACGGTGGTGTTCTTGAACCTCGCAGGACACTCACTCTCTCCGTTTAAGCAAAGTCCCAAGTTGGTAGATTTGGTGTAGACGGTGGTGGTCAACTTCAGGGTAGTCTTCATAACAAGGACGTCGAGGAAGGGGAGCCGATCTTTGCTGCTGATTTCAATTGTGAAATTAAGGGTGCTGTTGGGCAGGAACTGCTGGTGAAGGGCTTCTGACGAAACATCTGTCCTCTGTAGGTGGTGAAGGGGGCTCTCTTCATACAGATGTCTAGGAGTGTCTTAAGGGATTCTTCCGGGATGTTTGGAGGTTGCATGTAAGGGTTCCTGTAGACCTTTTCCAATATGATGCCTATTGTTTTATTGACAGGGACGTTGGTAAAAAGGGACTCACCCAATATAGACCGAACCCCGAACAAGATGACCTACTCAACCTCGGCCTCAACTGTCACTTCATGGCAAAACCCAGGAAGCATGAAAAACGTATGGAGATAGAACTGCTCCTCGACTTCATACAGCAGTTAGAAGCCAAGAAGATCCTTAAGACCAGAGAAGTCCTTCAACCTCTCCTACTCCAGAAGCCCAGACGGACAGAGGGAACTACAGCAGCTGGATATTCACCAAAGAGCTGAAGGACGCAGCAGTGGATCTTAAGAAAAATGAGGAGATAACAATATGTCGGGCAGACAAAACGGCCACCTTTGTACTTATCAAGACTGAGGAATATCTCGAGAAGCTAGACGAAAACACCGAAGACATCGAACAGGATGCTAACCGCATCATCACTGCAGTAAACGTTGCAACAAATGCATCTCACCTCCCGCCCATCCAAGGATATTACAGCTTGGGGTACCTTTACGGAAAAGTGAAAATGCCCCATCATCAGCCAGACACCTGCCCCGACCTACGCTTTAGCAAAACACCTTAATAAAATCCTGACGCCGTATACCCCCTCCAAATTTTGCCTTACTTCTTCGACGGAGTTCCTAGAGAAAATCCGGGATTGCCCTGGCAACGCCACTATGGCATCCCTCGACGTGGAGTCCCTGTTTACCAACGTCCCCGTCAATGAAACAATAGGCATCATATTGGAAAAGGTCTACAGGAACCCTGACATGCAACCTCCGAACATCCCGGAAGAATCCCTTAAGACACTCCTAAACATCTGTACGAAAAGAGCCCCCTTTACCACCCACAGAGGTCAGATGTTTCGTCAGAAAGATGACGTGGCAATGGGGTTCCCCTTGGGCATCGTTTTTGCCAACTTTTATATGGGTACCGTTGAAGAGCGGGTTTTTTCGCAGCACCTATGTCCCCGGACGTATGCTAGATACATTGATGACATATTTATTCAAGCTGACTCCGAGGAAGAGGTTGAAGCCCTTCACCAGCAGTTCCTGTGCAACAGAGCCCTTAATATCGGCTCCCCTTCCTTGACGTCCTTGTTACGAAGTCTACCCCGAAGTTGACCACCACCGTCTACACCAAATCTACCAACTTGGGACTTTGCTTAAACGGAGAGAGTGAGTGTCCTGCGAGGTTCAAGACCACCACCGTCAGGGCCTTCGTGAGGAGGGTCTTAATGCACTGTTCAGCATGGCAGGACACCCATGCAGAACTGGATCGAGCCTCACAAATGTTGATTAACAACGGTTACTCCAACAAGCTGATCAACAGGGAGATACGAACAGCTTTGAACAAATGGTATGCGGAGGACGAAGAGAATAAAGAGAATCCCTCCTCCGAGGATGTACGAATTTTCTACAAGTCCTTCATGCATTACGGATACAAAGAAGAGGAGAGATGCATCAAGAAGATTGTGGAAGAGAACGTCACCCCTGTGGAGGAAGGGAAGAGACTCTCTCTGATAATCTATTATAAGAACCAAAGAACAAGATGCCCTGGAGTCTATATCGAAATGACAACGTTACGACTGTCTAAGAGGATCTCCTGTCACGCCCAGAACAGTGCCATCAAACATCACGCCCTCACCGCCCACCAACAGCACGTTGTGCGAGAGGACATCGTGAAAAATACGGAAATAATTGGAAGAGCCCCCGATCAGCGACGCCTATGCCTTCTTGAGATGTTATTCATTCTTGAACAAAAACCCCTCCTAAATACGACATAGGAACCCTTCCTGCTGCCCACCTGTGTGAGGAAGGCCCAGCCCTCCCCCCATCCAGACGATAACACCAGCAAACAGGACGGGACCAATATTGAAGAGGATGAAAGAAATACCAGGAGTTATGTCACCACGGTCGCAGCCAATGAAAACCCGGCTCCAGGTGACGCAACACACCTGAGAAGGTCAACGCCACCTCGGGCGTTTCCGACGCCTGGCCGCCAGCCAATGAAAAGTCAAGCATCCTACGGGTCCTGCAGGAGCATCCGTAAGCGCCCGCATGACCCCGATATAAAGAGAAGGACTCACCACCAAGAACATACGGGCTGCTCTACGAGCAAGAGCCCGTGCTGGCACAAGGCCAGCTTAATCTTAAACAACAACAACCACCAAGATTCAGTCCTCCAGCAACCATCGCTGTGACCATGCCCTGTCAGATCTGGGCGAAACGTCAGAGAGAGAGAGAGAGAGAGAGAGAGAGAGAGAGAGAGAGAGAGAGAAACTTGTAGTAGTAATAGCAGTAATAAAGATATTTCAATATGACTACACCAGACTTGACGATCCCCTTTGGCACGTTGCTTGCCAGTTTCAGCAACAATGAGATATCCTTAATAAGGAAAATAGAGAAGGCTCTATACAAAATTAATGGGAGCTGATGCAGCAATCCTTTTCAACAAGACTTGTTTAAAAGAGGGTCTACTCCCAAGAAATACGTGGTTCTGTTTCCAGCTGTTAATATATGTTATATTAGAGGGTTTCATAAGGTGAGAATCAGTGGAGCTATCCCCCCCTATTACAAGGTAGTCTGTAGCCATGTTCCGTAAGGCAGACTCTTCGCATTATGTACTTTTCGGAAAAAGTTGACAAGACTCCGTCAGAAATAAAATACGGTACTTATCCTGCCATCTTTTTAGGAGATTGAGAGGGGTGTGGATGTCTTGTTGAGTGTTTCTTTACAACAGATCTTGATTCATTGATCTCTGGGGGGAGTTTGGATTTGACTTCAGTTGACGGATACCAATGTTCATTACTTTTTGTGCAAAACAAATCTGTTTCGAGCGCATATACTTTGAAGAATATAACAAATAAAAAAAGCCTTTGAGTTGGAGACCTCAGCAGAATTTGAAAATTGGCGAAAACTCGGGTCCAGTTGAAAGGCAAAACCCAAATCTTTTTCTCGCTCTCTAAATCTTGGGACTCCGAAACCTGTGGCTTTTTTCAATCATCGGAATGCTGAGTGTGTTTATCCAACAAAGGGTTTGCGAGGCATTTAGAGATAATTCCCTTAATGGAAGCCGACCAAGAATATTTCTGACCTAAATTGCTCCCTTGCCAAGAGAGTTTCAGTCCTGGGGCGCCCGTTCGTTAGATCGAAAGTCTTCCGAATGTTTTTATATTTCCTCGAGTTTTGTGCAGGCTCTTTCCAAGGACGTTGAAGAATATTTGCTGGATTGTTGTCTTTTCCTTTTAGGGGAGGTTTTAGAATTATATTTTAGGGTAGTTTTTCTTTCAAAGTCCTTTCTCTACTAATGGTCGGTTTGTGATAGAATCGCTACTCAAAAGTTCATTTTTACTTTTATCGGGTTTGTATTTTAAAGTTCTGTTATTCAGCGATGATAAACATGCACTGTTATTATTGTAACATTTCTGTTATGTTATCTGGAGTCTTAGTTATTTTTCGTATATAAGTTTTTCATCAACATATGGATTCTTATGCACACCGCAGCATTAAATTGAGTCTTCTCTTCCGTAGCACAAGACGAATATATCAACGGAATATAAGACAATATGAAATATGTTTGTTTGGTCATCCTTTGTTTTTCCTCATGTTGACCTCATCTCTCACGATGCGAATATCCTTCATGCTTCGTTTGTGTTTATATAGGAACCTAGCCATCCTTTGTTATTGCCGGAGTTTAGTTGGACCGTTCCTACCTTTTTGCTCCCAGAAAAATATTTTATATTTTTGGACACCAATTGAGGGAAGCTACTAAGAGTATCTAGTAAGTGAAAGCGGAAATTAAATTGATCGTTTTTAGATTTTCTTTTCTAGGATTGACTTTATGGGAACCAAAAATATTGTCAAAATTGTTATCGCTATTTTCCAAGATATGTTTACTTCCGAATGATGTTTTTCATTTGAACGATGACACATTTGGTTTAGCATTAGCAAACCTGTTACTAATCTAAGACGGGCGCAGAATTTGGGTTATTTAGGGAAGACAAGGAGCGTGATGGCAATGATATAATTGTTATAATATCAAATTTAATCTGTTCATTTGTAATTTGGAGAAATGTCCTGCTGGGAATTGTGCTGAATTTTTGACACTGGGCCTCATTAATACTACTATCTTTTATCTATTAATTAATGTTGGGAACTCATTACAATCAACATTTTTCTATTTTTGTTTAATTTAGAATGGTTTGATTGACTCACTTTGAACTTTTTATCAATAATTACATTAGCAACATCTTCATAGCAGTAGTGCAAATGTTAAAATGCACTGTCAGAGACCTAATAATTTTATTTATGACTTAAGTTTTATTTCAACTAAATGTAAGTGTAAACCACAATAGCTGATCAGTTACTGAAGCCTTAATGTAAAGACATTATTTGACAGTTAACTGAGAGAGAGAGAGAGAGAGAGAGAGAGAGAGAGAGAGAGAGAGAGAGGGAGGGGGGGGGGGGGGGTGCGGTGCGGGGTGGGGGGTGGGTGGCAGGTGAGAACGTAAATTACCCTTTTGTAAGTCCAAATTATCTATAAATGACACTGATGGTGACTCAGAGATTTAAATGTTAATTTGGACTTTACTAACCCTTCTCTCTCTTCTCTCTCTCTCTCTCTCTCTCTCTCTCTCTCTCTCTCTCTCTCTCTCTCTCTCTCTCCCCCTGAGTTCAGTGCCAAATAATGTCATTACATTAATGTTTCAAGAACTCAACAGCTATTAAGGAGTTTCGTCTTTAATTAGTGAACAATAAAGAAAGCTTCAAGTTAATTGAGAAAGCGCCCTGAATGTTAAAAGGGAAACAATGTAGTTATTACAGTTGAAGTAGCAAATGATCAACCAAATCCCAAAGCGCGCACAGGCATTTTTAGGGAACATTTCACCGTATTGGTCTCTCTTGCCTTTTCCATCTAGTCCTTATTCTCAGATTTAATTCACATATCTCTTTAGTTCTATAAACAGAATATCTATATATGATTTTTTTTTCCAATTCTGAGCAAATATTTTATTGCTTAGAGCATTTGAATATCAGTATTGTTTTCTTCTTATTTCTGACAAAATACTTTATTAAGATTATTTGAATATCTTTACCATTTGTTTACAATGCAACGTAGAGTGAACTGGTTATCAAACGACAATTGTAGCTTAATATTTGTGGACATAAAAAAAAACCACGGTGATGTGATACACATTCTTACTTTTCCTCCGTTGCTGTAACTTTGTTCACACACACACACACACGTACACACACGCACACACACACATACACACACACACAACACACACACATACACACACACACACACACACACACACACACACACATATATATACTATATATAATATATATATATATATATATATATTATATATGTATATATATATATATATATACACACACACATATGATTCCCCTTTGTTATCATTTCCGAGGTAGAGTGAACTGGTTATGAAACAACCATTGAAGCTTGATATTTGTGAACCTAACGGTAATGTGACATACAGACATACTCCTCTACAAGCTGCGTTGATTTAGGAAGGAAAAGAACGCAGCTCATACGAAGTATAGAAATTCCGAACAAAAGAATTCATGGGGAGGATATTATAAAGCCAGTTAATGCCACGCTAAAACGAGATAACAAGGGTACGTAAACGTTTGCAAATTGGTTCCAAGAAATCCTCGTTTGCCCGATCTAACTTTCTGGACTTTTCTAGTAAGTTCTTGTATAATTAAACCAGCTTCAGTCACCTGACCTAGAGACCTTATTTTATAGAAGGACGTTGCAAGTTAACGCTTAAGAATTAGTTTTAGTGGTAAGGGTTGACAATGGGTATTTATTCGCGTATTTTACCGGTCGTTGGTGTTCATCAATTCCCTGAAGACTGAACCCTAGATTTTTCGGGTTTTTATATGTTTTTGGTAAACATTAATGCCAAGTGAGCTAGGCTAAAGGATTTATTTCCTGCCACTTCACTAATCTAAATGCCATCTAGAAATGAGGTTGGAATTTTCTTGATATATGAACTATAAATTATTCTTGAGTTTTTACCCATAAACTTTGAGTATCAAAGCACAAGACATGTAAATTCAATTTTTGCTTGTCCACTGTTTGCTGCGATATGGTAGTTAAAAAATTGGCAGAAAATAATTAACTTGTTTTTTTTCGTACAGTCTTCCTGCATTCCTTGGTACACCATATTATCACAACATCCAGAAAATTAAATTCTTTTATTTTTATTCGGCAATGGTGTTTACCACCCCGTTTAAATCAATTGATAAAGCATTGAAACCCCAAGAAAGCAGATCACAAATGGCCAAGTTGTTTTCCTGATCCTCCAACCACAGGCGGTCATTCTCTTAATTGTGTCTTTGGTACTCTAATAGCTGTTTAGAAGCTCCTCAGTGGCGTGGTTAGTATGGTCTATACCTACCACCTCGGTGGACGCGA
>NC_087209.1:83661322-83686322 GCF_015104395.2 Macrobrachium nipponense
GGGGCGGTGTTTAACTAAAGAAATTTACACGAAGCTAATGTAATATATACTCATACTAATTTCGAATGTCTGTACCCATGTGAATAAAAAAGAAAAAAATAATAATAGTATTAGTAATTGGCAAACCTGTATTTCAAAGTATAGAGCTCAATTTTCAATTAATTTTCAACTCTCACTATATACAAATGTATCAAATACTGTTGCTAATGTAAAATTCCTCGCAACCGTATATTCAACACTAACCTAATCTTTATTATCAAGTTTTAATTTTCAACGATAGTATAATATCCTGTTGATCATAAATATATCAAATTAGTGCATAATATGATCAGTAACACAAAAGACATAACCCTCCAAAATCTCTTTCTTCATAATTTCAACCTCTCCCATTCCCTCTTCTTCATCTCCTCTCCCTGGAAATAAACTCTTAAGAAGCAGTAACAAATTGCACTGCACTAATTCAAAACTGTAACTATAGTTCCAGTCACTTCATACATAAGTTTTTATATTATTGATTTGGATCACAACATCATGAAGAAACATGTCATTTATCAGCTCTGTATAAGTTGTAAAGGTAACAAGAAGGGGAATTTCAACTCGGGGGTTGGGGGAAGGGCACTGAGGGGTGAAGCATCTGACTGGGGTGCCCCAAGAACCCCTCTGGCGCCCCCATAGCGACGCCACTGTTCCTCAAACTAAAAAAAGGATAAGCCTATGGTCCAAAACCTCTGTTTAGAATGAGTGATACAATGGTTTTTATTCACAGGTTATACCATCCTCACAGCCCACTCTCTTTGACTTCTACATCCAACGAAAATGCTCCTCATCCAACCAGATTATCTCTTCTTAAGGGCTTCATGTTCTTTGAAATAACGAAAGCTGTCTATATCATAAATCTATAAGTTAATTAGACTGATAAACCTGAAACATTTATGATTTTGCAGATTTTATTTTCAATCGTAAGCTTTTATTATTATATGCTTTTATTTAAGTTAACTTCTGCTTATGTTTGTCTGTCTGTTTGGGTCAAAACTTATAACTCAATTTTTTACTTGTTCGCTTCGTCCGATGGACTTGAAATTTTGCATGGTTACTCAATCCCTGTGACAATACAACCTTACGTGATCAGTAGGTCATCCGTGACCTCTAGTGACAGTAGACCCCTCCCTGTATTTCAGGATTTGTATGAAACTCTTCAGATTTTTCATACCATTTTTGACTCGGTAGAATAAGTTAATAACACTTATTAATAACTCTACGGATTTTTCAAACCATTGTCTAAACAGGACATCACGTTCAATTTCGTTTGCTACAGTCATAAATCGTTTACAATTTCAAAAAAATAAATAAATAAATAAAATAAAAGAAACACGCTTTTATTAAAATGCAATAAAGCATACAAAATATTCTTTTTAGACTCCAGGATTTTCTTACAATTAATCATGTCCACAAAAATAAAAACGTAGGCGCCAAACATGAAATTGAATGCTACGTGAATAGAAGTACATAGTTCTTTTATTACTTTAAGTATTTCCTTCCATGTTTGGCACCCACGCATTTATTTTCGTAAACATGATTAATTGTAAAATAAAAATCTTGGTTGTTTAACAGAAAATATTTCACTTTTTAGTGCATTTCAATAAAAGTGTTTAAAAAATTTTGCATTTTTTTTTATTAGTGCTGAATATCGCATAGTTGAGCCCGTTTAGTCTTAGCTGTGGTAACAAATAGTTACTATTTGCGGCAAACCCAATTTATAAGAAAGTGAATCAAAATAAAATTTATTGATATCCAATTTCTACATTTATCATCAAAATCTAATGATTGAACCGTATTCCTTCCGTATTTAGTTTTAATTACCGAATATTCAAAAGATACAATCTTGTACCACGTTATGTATTTATAGTGGATTTCTCTATGATAAACTGACGGGTGTACATTTTGTCAATAGGAATGAATGGATCTTTCATTATACTCTTCAGCCCTTGATTTGTTCATTACAGCGGACTCATATTACTCAAGTCGTGAACAGTAAAACGCTGTTTTCAACGTCCTCAAACTGTGGTGGAAGCCCGTCTGTCAAAGCAGCTGACATCACAGGATAATGAGTTTGGGGGAATAATATTCTCAACACAGAACTGTCGTTTAGCCATCCTTCTGAATAGTGTTCTCCGTTTCAGAAAGGAAACATTAACTTATACCATAAGCTACCTATAGTTTCTCTCGCTCTCGCTATGACACGGCTATATCATTTTCAGCTGAAAATAAACATTCCATCTCTCTTCCTCACTGTTTTAATAATATTTGAAGAAACGAATTAGCAGAAATATACTAAGTATCTTGCTTACCGTAAGCTTGTCGTTACCAAGAAAGATTATTTAAAAGTTCATTCCAGAAAAATGAATCACCTCAAAAGTAATTAAATACATCAAAATATGAGTTAAAAAACAAACTGGGAAATGGTTAGGTATTTTTTCAATAACTTTTTTTTTTTGCTGCTAACTCTGATTTTTATTATATCTTAATGAATAATACTACTACTGTATAGATATCGGTATGTGTTAATAAAAAAAAATTAGGTTATGCAGGTTGCGTATTAATTGCTATATCATAGTTGTATTTTCTGGAGTGTTAAAATAAAATATCTACCCACTATCCATTTCAGACCTGATGTGGCATAGTTTTCGGGAATATCTTCAAGGTTTTCAGTCGGACAGTGATGACAATCTAACAGTGTTTACAACACCCCTCAGTAATTTATAATGTCATAGGAGTTGGTTTACTCTTATGATTTCAAGCTGTAGTCAGTCAGAAACAAAGCACCTGAGCACAGGTTAGGACAAGTCGACTTACCGCCCTCCCCTTCATCAGTTCCCTCCTTCCCCCCACCACCAAGCTCCCACAACCCAACTCGCAATCCTTCTATCACACCTCTCCCACTTCCTCTCTTCCCCCTTCAATTCTCGCACCCCTTCTCTCTCTCGTTTGAATTACACAGCACCCTGGATAATATAAATCATACATTGTACATTATTGCATCGCATGATTTTGCCACGTTATAACTCAAATGTGTACATCCCAACAATGAGTTGATTGGTTTTTGCTGATGGGCTCCACTGTAATTTTCAACCTCATTCTATTGTGTTGCTTAAGAATTGTTGTGAGAATTTATATATATATATATATATATATATATATATATATATATATATATATATATATATATATATATATATATATATATATATATATATATTATCTTAGATTGTAAATATGTGTATGTTCGTTTTTCTGCACCTGCTGTTCGGTGTTATGATGAGATAGATTAGGTAATGGGCAAATTATTATATACAATTGGATGGTGTCAGTAAAATTGTTCAAGAATTCATAATTTGATTTTAATCTTCATTGCTGTCAAAGAATAGCTCATCCTCATCATCGCAATCAGAAGCGACAATAACGGGATCCACACTGTCATAGTTCCTTGTTGTACGAGTGGTTTTGGTACTCGGCTACCAATCCGGTGGTCCGGCGAAGTTCGATTCTCGGACCCCACAATAAGCTGTAGGTCCAGTTGCTAGGTGACCAATTGGTTTCTAGCCACGTAAAAAAACAGCACTAGGAAAGCTGTTAATCAGCTCAGTGGTCTGGTAAAACTAAAATATGCTTTCTTTCTTTACACACTGCCATGGATATTGGCAGAGGAGCAATAATCTCCTCAAACTTCATTGCTCGTCGTACGACACCTTCCCAAATGTTAAGTAGATTAGGGGAAAAATCGATTACAGAGGAGCACCTGGGTTTGATGAAAGTTATCATGTATTAATAGCAATGTAATTTCACAAAAAATTGTCCATTGTGTGAAATTGTTATATAATTGCCTGTGGATCCAGAATGTACTGATTAGCTTTGATGATGTCAAAGGGCACGATTGGAGCCTTCCGTCATGTGCTGGGCAATAATACACGTCACTTAGGCAGATAAGATATTCACTTTTGTTTCCATCATTCATTTCCCCTTAGAAGGCCTTCCTATAAATAGATATAAATAAATGGAACAATAAATCGAAATTACCCTTCGTACCTTAAAGCTTCTCTCTCTCTCTCTCTCTCTCTCTCTCTCTCTCTCTCTCTCTTTCTCTTCCCTTTGCTCGTCGTGAATAATATTGAAAAACATATTTACAAGATGGATAACAAATTATATTACTGTGATGAGTAAAATATATGGTTGATGTAGCATTTCTATGAAAATGGAGGCTAGGGTAGGAAGGCATCATAAGATACTTAACGAAATAAGAAAAAAATGAATGAAAGCTGAAAAAGTTATGTATGCCATGATTCAAACCAGTCTGCGAGTAGCCCATGAATCACTTGATTTTGGGGGCATTCTTGTAGATTACCCTGCTGGACAAACGGATACATAAGAGTCAGTAAATATGCTCGTTCTCTCTCTCTCTCTCTCTCTCTCTCTCTCTCTCTCTCTCTCTGTGTGTGTGCGTGTGCGTGCGCGTGTGTGTGTGTAGAAGAATATTCTATTCTAGTGTAGACTATTATTCATAAAGATTTCGATTACTTTTAATTAAAACAATTGACTAAATTTCAATTAACAATAGTAGGCAGATAATTCTTTACACTAGTATTCTATGAATAGGACTATGTTTATTCTGCAGTGTTAGGTTACCAAATGAAACAAGAACCACAATAAATTAACTGAATATAAGATAGGCCTTATAACCAAACATCATAAGCTGCATAAAACCCACAAAAAGACATAGGACATTATAGGTGTACATAATTTTTTTATGATTCTTTTATTTTGAAAAGAGATAATATACTTAAGAAATTCTCAGCAAATTATATCCAATATGATTCGTATAGTCTATCATACTGCAACTTTAAACATCGGCATATTCTGGTTTAGTAGAGTGCAGTCACTGCTTGATATCCCACCGAGAGTGTAAACGATTGCAAATATAGTAAAATTTCCTAAAATCAATAATGATTGCTGCAAGAGTCTTGTTTAGACTTTTTATTTTATTTTCTTCGTCCAAACTTAACATTTAGAGGGGAAAAGGGGAAATTATGAGAAAAAAGTGGAATTCGAATAAGATGAAAAACAAAAGATTTAGACTAAACTGCTTCATTTTAGGACCAGAAAAACGAATCTTTATTGTTGGATGTTGTTGAAAGCATGAGAACATTTTTGACTTGGCCTCTTTTCTATTGTTTCTAAACTTTATTTATCACTTGTCATCAGCTTGTCATACCCAGCTTTTGGCCATATGCCAAATCCAGAAGATGGCCAACGACACATAAGGGAATCGTGTCCCCTTTGCCATTGTATCTCATTGTATTACAGTCCCCGATCTAACTTTGATAGAATCCATAACCAGGTAGCAGCCCCTTCACTTGCCAGAATTCACGCCATCTCGCGTGAGGTCTGTCTGACCTGACTCTTAACCCTTTTACCTGACCCTTTTTCTCACCACTGTCGTTGAAGCCTTCCTGCATCTGCGACTCCGCCTCCTCACACCTGTATTCACGCCTACTGACCCGAGCTTCTGGACCATAGCTAGCACTATTGTTCTCCTTTTTCCATACCTCCTCTGCCTGCGCCCAGTGACCTCTTTCAGGTACCCGTGAAGGATCAGCAGCAGAGAAGAAAGGATCCAAGACGATCAATCCAGTTGAGGAGTTCAATCCAGTTTTGGAGTTCAATCCAGATTCCGCGAAACTGTGTATGAATATGACCCGACCTTGACCTACTAAATTTTGCACTTTGTCCTAGCCAGCACCAAAGGTAGTATGTCCTCCATTATACGCCCTTAATCAGCCCTGCAGTCTTTTCCTTTTCTAAAGCAGTGTCACGACCAACATCTCGGCCTGCTACTATCTCCGACTTGTGTCTTGATGCTGTACTCAACTAGCTTACCTTTCGACAATGCTGTTCCCCAACCAGACTCTGTCTATACGTCCGTACCGACAGCCCTACAGAAAGTTACTGTTCCTGAAGTTTCTGAGGGCGCTGCCTGATGAGGAGATCCTTCCCCTTGATTCCTTAGTGAATGCCCTTGCAAGTAACCAAAGACCTTCCTCTGACGTCTTGGCTCAATCGACACCCATGCCGTACACGGACTAAGGTAATCAAAATTGGAAATTGTTCTGTCGGCCTTTCACCTACTGTTCCTCCCACTCATTCTCTGTTCCAACTGGTTCTCATATTCCCATTCTTATTCCCTTCTCCGTCAGAGGACCCACGTGAGTTATAGTAATTGTGATATTCTTGTAAATTAAGTGTTGAGGTGATATTAGTGTGTTTTATTTTGCTAATGGTGATTTTATTACATTAACGTAATATTGAGGCTTTGATTAATCGAGTATTTTGTGTTGTTTTCACTTTGCCTTTAACCATTTTACGTAAGTTTACCATTGTTTAGTATTCTGTGTTACAACATTGACTGCTTTGCAGATTCGTGAAGACTGCCCCATAGTGTGCCTCCTCCTGTAGTCCAACAGTGCCACTCAACATGTTCTGCAGTGCCAAATCTTCGAGTATTATTCCTGAGAGTTCAGTGGGAGCTTACCGCTTGCTTGCATTGCTCCATCATATTCATGCACTTTTCTGATCCTTTAGGATTAGTGTTTTCTGCTTGCAATTAGCAGCACATTTGCTTTGCTACTGTGATTAATAGTAACTAATGACAAGAGTGTCATGGAGCTAGTCAGTGGTCCTTTATAATTGGACAAACTTACGTTTACCCTCAATCCTTTGAAATATTATTCAAGTGTTTTTTTTATAAACACCCCATTATTTACCATATCTGTTCATGAATGCGTGCCCTTTGAGTACAGCCTAAGTCGTTTTTGCAACAAGGCATATTTTTCGAGCAGAGCCAAATTCTGAATTTCTCGAAATAAACTTAATACCCATCGCACAAACAATAGCATATGAAAATACCAATCTGCATAGCTCTGAAATAGTTTTAGTGTTTAAGTTTAGAATTGTGAACACACTTGACAATATCAGATGGTAATATCATTGTCCCGTAATGCAAGTGCATCGGTTAGATCGTAAGACATTCCCTGTGCCACTTTCCGTATTCAGGTGAATCTCATGGAAAACTCCTACTTCAATCATATTTTCCTAATTCTTTACCATTTATAGGGAGACAATATAGATTATATTTCAGCTAATAATATAACGTTCCCTCTTGATGATCAGCAAAAGATGAAAAGAACCATAGATTAACTAACTTTTCGAAACCATTGCCAAACCAATCAGCTTCATGGGATGGCGTCGTGACGTAAGCAGTGGGTTGGGCTTAGCTGCAAAGAACGTTGGATTATGCTATATACTATGTTATGTACAGGAAAAAAACTTAGTGAGAGAAAGCCATTAGTTTTCCTCTCATGAAACTGGACAAATATTATGGTATCATTCAAATCACAATAGCATAGAGATTTCTGGTTTTCAAGGACTGAAAAGACACAAAAGCTTGCTGATGAAGACAATAACTAATTCGCAGTGCTACATCATCCTTAAATATGTAAGTTGATGTTTATTTTCAACGTGGCCCGAAGCAATTTTAAGCATTTTCATTGAAATGATTACTGATACGAAAACAATCGGCGACTAGCAATAGAAAGTGCCCCCACATGTCAGGATCAAAGCTGCTGAAGATCCAATCGTGTTTATGGATGGGAATGAGTTAAAAAAGGTGATTGAAACTAAATTCAGATAGTATGAAACTGCATAATCCCACACAACTTAAAGCAGGAGAAGTCAATAGTAAACTTTTATTTGTCTTATGATGGTCTCCTTAGTTGTTTATTTAAAACAGAAATCAAGCTGTCAAAATAACAAGCTTTTTCCATTCGTCTCGTAATTTCTGCTTGACTGCCTTGACACCCATGTCAACTGTGAGCTAGGAATTTTCCTTCATGTTTTATCGATCTTATTATTTTCATAAAGATTTACTCTAATGCCCCGATCTTATCCTTTAATTACTTTCTAACTCTAATTATCGAGTATATAATTATATGTTTGCTTGTCTCTAGAGCCGGCATGACCGAATCTCTATTCATGGCATCTTTCGGTTCTGGCTTAAAGGGCCCTTTACATTAACAGAAGGTCTGCGCATACCTGTTGCCTCTCGTGCCTATTTCACTCTACACTATTCAGACCGAATGTGGATTCCAACCAAGATATCTTAGTCGCCTGACTGAAGCAAGAAGAATAAGTGGACTCCTCCCACAATTTCTGTCTCGTCTTCAAGACTTAACGACAGTCGTTTCCGACATGACATCGGTCGTTGACTCCCATTACACAAGGATTTTGGTCGCTTCGACATGCCTTTCAGGCAGGTATGCACAGACTGTCTGATTATATAAAGGGCCTAATGACCGTGTGAAGAAGGCCTTTCCTATTGAAAGCATTTATTAAATTTGCACAGATTTTTAAAGTGGCATGCTTTTTAACGAGCATAGTTTACTTCGGTTTTTATATATGTATGTATGAATGTTTGAATGTTTACGTATGGATTCTCTCTCTCTCTCTCTCTCTCTCTCTCTCTCTCACTCTCTCTCTCTATATATATAGATATATATATATATATATATATATATATATATATATATAGATACATATATATATATATATATATATATATATATATATATATATATATATATATATATATATATATATATATATATATATAATATATATATATAGGGGAGAGTGGGGCACAGTGGGACGAAAAAAATTAAATTAATTGCCAAAATTTATTTTATTTTCAATACAATTTCAATGAAACTCTTGCATAATCTGCATCTATCTATATACTTCAAACTGTAAAGAGTTCATCACCCTATGATTAATTCTTCATGGGTAGAAAAATACAAAATAAAAACTTTTCAAATTGTCCCACAGTGCCCCATAGCTGGGCACAGTGGGACAGACCGTAGGACACAGTGGGACGCATTTATCAAAATATAGGTATGAGCTTTGCCTCTTTGTTTTGCCACTTGATTTTGTTTCAGGCAATACAACTTGTCTTTAATAGCCACTTGAGGATACGTAAACTGTGAGTTTTTTCTTTTCTTTTCAAGTAAGAGACCTCAAAATCTACAGTAAGATCTTTTAAGATCTTTATTTGAAATTAATATTCCAATATAGTACTTCGGTGAAGTGCAAAATTCAACTAATACAAAGTCACCTAATTTTGGTTCCCTTTCTAGCACTTCAAAAGCATGGGGATCAATTATCATACTCTCCTCCTCAGGTACGTCATCAGATGAATGATCAGAAAGAATAGGTTCCTCATCAGTGGATGAAGTAGCTGGTTCTAAAAAAATCTTGTTCTTGGGAAGGTTTTTTTCTGTCTCTTGGTTTGTAGTAGTGTTCTTTTTTTATGTGGTGTCTGTGGCAATCATACTTCGACCTTTCTTACTTCCTCGTCTTTTCGTGGATCAGCTTTTGGATATCCGAAAATAAAAACTGAGGGCCTCTTAAGATGCTTGTGGAGGTACCGATTCTCCAGATGGGCCAGCTCCTTCATTTAATTCTAGTGTTGTATCAGTTACCCCATTCCCTTTGGTAGGCCTGTCTGTGACAGAGCTAGAAGCAAAATCATGTTCATCAAATTATATTTAGCATCAAGTGGAAATATTCCACTTTTCTTGAATCCTGATAAAATGTTTGAGGGAGTCATGGATCGTTGGTGAGCAATGTTGACTATTCCAGCCGCATCACAAATAGTGACTGGAACACCAGGCTTTTGTAAAAGGCGTAACTCCATGGCAGAGTAGTAATGAGCTTTAAATGATGAGTAAACTCCCACATCAAGAGGTTGCAGTTTATGACTACAATGTGGATGAAGAGTGAGAATTGTAATCCCATACTCTTTTGCTAAGTCTAGCACTTGAATGGATAGATGTGAATCGTGATTATCATATATAAAAAAAGTTGGGTTTTCCTTTGATGAACAGGTGTGTTTTATAAAATGGCTTCACTGGTCATGAGGAATTGAAGTGTGTGCGAGGAAACACCATGGCAGGAGGGATGCTAGTACCTAATGCATTAATAATGCAGCATGTTGTAACATGTGCGCCCTTTTCACTGCTTGTTTGATTAAATTGCCTGAAACCTTTCTATGCGATGAACTTTTGTGGTTTCTGGACTGCAAATGTTAGTAGTTTCGTCCAGATTGTAAACTCTAGAACCATCTGCCAAAAAACATCATATCTAACCATGTACTTCTCTAAGCTTTGGAAAAAAGTTATCAATATTGTGTTTGTTGAAAGAGGTGATCTTGAAAGGCTACAGGCTTCTGGTTTTCTAATACTAAGATCACGGTGTCTTTTCATAAATCCATAGAGCCAGTCTTTCACAGGGATTTTTAGTACCTTCCATGATTGGTTTGCTGGAAAAGTTTTACCATTTATAATTGCCATTTCGTAAGCTAATTGTCGAGTAGATTTTGTTGACAGACCATAATTCATCTTAGAGGATGTGATTTAATAATCTTTTAGAGTCACCTCTTCATCTTATGTGAACACAGACCTGCATTCATAATTCGGTCTCTCCTTCTTTGGCACCTTTGGCTTTCTGGACATATCTGGAAAGAAACCTAGACCTATATATTTTCAACTATTTTAACTGTTTAGTCCAGGAGAATTAGATTTTTAAAAAAAACCTACGGAGCTGAAATTTGCTCTATCAGTTCTGAAGAGATGTAGAATAATACAGTAAAGTCACCAAGAATCCCCCCTGGAGCAGTTTGGAAAATTTCAGATTTTCTGATATCCCTCAATATCAGTAATATTAGTATCAAGGGGCCTATTAGTAATTATGAGAGCCTGTGCAAATCAAAATAGGCTTTTGAGGGAATATTTTTTCATAGAGTCAAGCTCTACCATACAAGACCAATCTTACTCCTTTGGTTCCAGTTTAGAAAATGAGCAAAATAATATGGGGGATATCAGAAAATTTCTCAAAATGCTCAAGGGAGATCTTAGTGACTTAGTGTGCTATTCTTCATCTCTTCAAAAATTGATAGAGCAAATATCTGCTCTATATATTTTTTTCATTCATTACCCATATTTTGACCTAAAGCTCCTGAACTAGTTGTTATGGGAATCTAAAAAAAATTCTTCATATTTTACTTAAATTTCCAGTATAGAGGAAATTCCCAATTCTGCTCCTAATTTTCCTAAGTTTTTTATATCTACTTTTCTATTTGTTCAGAATTTTCTCTACTTTATGAAGTTTATAATCTCTCAAAGTTATTTGTTATATTTTCCTCAAACATCCTACGTATAGGCCTATTTATTTCCTCTTTGATCTCTGAGTTATCTACAAAAATATTTACCCTCAAAATATTGTCTACCGATGCTTCAATTTTTATTGTTTACAATACTACCTGTACTGAGATACTGAAAGGATGAAATACAAATATTTCAATCTGAAAGCTAACTGTGAAGAGTGTTTCGGGTAACTCCTTTTATTTCTGCTACCTTCATTAGCTATTCCATCTAATACTAATTTAACAGCTTCTTTCATATAATTTTGTTTCTATAAAAGTTCCAAATTCTGTTTTTTTTTTTTTTTTTTTTTTTTTTTTTTTTTTTTTTTTCCTGTTTTTTTTTTTTTTACCTTATTTCTTGGCATTACGTAGTCCTGTAAACAATTTTTTATGTGTAAAGCTTACATTCAAGTTCAAATAGGAATACAGTAAAAAAATATTATACGTGTCATTATTGATAACAAATATTGTTTGAAGATTTTAACACAAACAGTGTAAACGTATTGATTCAAAATCATGGGACACAGTGGGACACTGTCCCACTCTGCCCCGAAGATTCTTGTCCCACTGTGCACCCTTATAATAATTTGACAATGAAATGAATACAGGCCCCCTTGCCAAATAAACACATGGCAAAAATTCTCCAGTTGTCATATCTGTATCCCTTCCTATATACGATCACTGTAAATTGGGATTACGATTACAAACACTGAGCACTTGAATGCAAAACAAGTGAAAAGAAAAAAAAAAAAAAAAAAATTACTTTACTCACCAAAAATTAACAAATGCTTGAAAAAAGAAAAAGTTTCAATTCTGTTGATCCCCAAAACAAAAATGGCTCAATATTTACATTTTTAGTTACTCCCTCTGCCACCAAGAACTCATTCGAAAAATTTACCAATTAGTCACTTTAAAATGCCAGTGTCCGGTGTACCCCATGTCCCACCCATGCCCCACTCTCCCATATATATATATATTATATATATATATATATATATAATATATATATATATATATATCATTATATATATATATATATATATATATATATATACGTACATACATATACATATATATAGCATGAATAACTTTATCATGAAGTATATAAAACGTGATGCTATGTATAAATAAAGGTTTTTGCCACGAAGGAAAAAATGAAAAAAAGCGAGATAGCCGAGTACTTTCGGTCCTGTTCCGACCGTTTACTAAGGCAAACTGATTTTATAGAGGAAAACATAGTCAAAACAAGGCTTAATATCCAAACTGACACTACAAGATTAACAATAAGGTCGTTTCCTCGTTTCTGTTGAGTGAAATCGACCTTATTGCTAATCTTGTAGTGTCAGTTTGAATATTAAGCCTTCTTTTGACTATGTTTCTTATGTAAAATCAGTTTGCCTTAGTAAAGAAAGGGTCGGAACAAGACCGAAAGTACTCGGCTATCTCGCTTTTTCATTTTTTCCTTCGTGGCAAAAACCTTAATTTATATATATAGCACATATATATATATAATATATATATATATATATATATATATACTATATATATATATATATATATATATATATATATATTATATATATATATAGTATATATATATATATATCATATATCATATATATATATATATAGATATATATATATATATATATATATATATATATATATATATATAATATCATATACTATATGTGGACAAAAAGGAGATGATGCGTGTATCAACTTCATTTCTAACCAAAGTTTCAATGCATGGCTTCATCATCAGGGCTAAAATACGAAAGTAACAACAATTAAAATCAATACATAATACTAAAAATCACTAATGTTAGAATATAGATATTAGAACCGAAACATAAATTATGCAGTAAGTCTTCATAAAAAGCCTGTTCATATTATACAGATGATAACTACACAAACATTATAAGCTCTTTGTGTAGAACTACTTCCTGCGTGTCAATAACCGATGCTGACAAAGTTTACGTTTCACATCTATGTCCTTCCTGTCTTCGGTATTATTGTCTTGCTATCATTTCCTCTCCAGTTCTCTTTCTCATTGTCACCTGCCTTTATCCCTAATCGTGTCTATTTCCAGCTGTCTTCTTCCTCTTAATATCTGCTCTCCTTTCCTAATTCTTTCTCTCCTTTTAGTGGCGCCTTATGCATTTATCTAGTTTCCTCCACTACAGTTTACTTTTCCATTGTTTCCTTTCATTTGAATTACTTTCCACTTCTCATCTAATTCCTTTATTCTACAGTCACATTCAGTTCTTTCTAAAGTTCACTCTCCCTCACCTTGTCAAATCTTCAGTGTTTTATACGCGTTCACTTTAAAATGCTTTTTGAAGTCGTTTTTTTTTACTTTCTTTTTATTCTTCATTTCTTTTGCGGACAGCCACCTTTGGTATTTTTCCCTTGTTGCATTTGCTCTTACATTCTCGGCTTCATTTCTTTATGCCATCAATTTAATCCCTCTTTGCCCCTTCTCTCTGCTCTTTTTGCCCTTTCCGGACTTATCTTTCGCTATATTTACCTTTCTTTTTCTTCCGTACGGTGATTCTCCTGTTTGCTCTCAGTCATTTATCCTATTCTTTCCTTCTTTTAACCCCTTTCTCTAGCCATGTTTCCTTTCTTCTCACATATTATCTGCATCGATCGTTAATTTCTTCCATTCCCCAACCTCTGTCCTTTTTAGTTTTCTATAAAAGAAAACTATTGAGAGGTTTTGTCTGTTAGTCCGCGCTTTTTTGTCCTCCCTCAGATCTTACTAAAAAACTACTGAGGCAGAGGAGGGCTGCAAATTGGTATGTGGATCATCCACCCTCCAATCATCAAACATACCAAATCTAGCCTCAGTAGTTTTTTTATCTTAACAAAGGTTAAAGTTAGCCATGGCCGTCCATCTGGCAACGCTATAGGACAGGCAACCATCGGGCCGTGGCTGAGTTTTATGGGTTCTGGCACATACAGCATTATACTGAGACCACCGAAAGATATTTAATGCTTGTATTTACACATTAGTTCCTCGTTGGACGAGTGGATTTTGCGCTCGGCTACCAATCCGGTGTTCCGAAGTTCGATTCTCGGCTCAGCCAACGAAGAACCAGAGAAAATTATTTCTGGTGATAGAAATTCATTTCTCGATATATTGTGGTTCGGATCCCACAATAAGCTGTAGGTCCCGTTGCTAGGTAACCAATTGGTTCCTAGCCACGAAAAAATATCTAATCCTTCGGGCCAGCCCTAGGAGAGCTGCTAATCAGTTCAGTGGTCTGGTAAAACTAAGATATACTTAACTTTTTGCCCACGCAATTTCAGCTGCTAGTTTTTTGTAAGCTACAGCTGTTGGAAAAAATGTAGCAATCTTCATGATTACAATCAATATCTCTCTCTCTCTCTCTCTCTCTCTCTCTCTCTGAGTACATACAATATTTATGTGCATATGATGTAAATTATGTATGTGTATGCATACATATATATTGATATATATGTAATGTATGTGAGTACATGTTACATATGTATAAAAAATCCGAAGTGCCCCCCCTCTCCCAAGAAAGATTTCTAGATCCGCCGCTGGTTTCACCGACCGAGGCCTTATCAGTCCTTCCTCCTCACTCATCCTTACCACTTGCCCAAACCATCCTAATCTCAACTCTACATTCTCTCTATTCCTTTTTGGTGGTAACCATCTCTCATTTTCACTATCTAGTATTTTCTTCACTCTACCCTAGAAATAAAAAAAAATTTCCTTATCCAGCTCTCTACAGAAGCTGTACTCTCTTATCTATCTCCCTTCTATCCAGCTCTCTATCAATTGTTCATTTCTTTTAACCCACATTCTCTATAGGGGTTGATACCTTCTCCTCATCAGATGGAATCTATAATGAGTGTTCTTGTTAATCCGACCTGTTTTCTCCCCTCCTATTCAACCGTTCTCTATCCAGTCATGTTCCCTGTTATCCTGCCTTATTCTTTCTATCCCATGTTATCTAGAAACTTTTTTCCTTTCTCCTCACTTCATAGTATACCTAAGCAATGGTCCTCTCTCCCTCAAACCATATCCTGTATACTATCCTCCTTTCTCTTCCACATATTCCCTTTAGCCATTGTTTCGTTCACACAGCCCTTGCTATCTCCGTTCTTTATCCCCTAGACCCAATGTATCTTTGCTATCCATTGTTCTATCTAACCACAGCTTCAATCCCTTTATTCAGGTATCCGATTTGGTCCGTTTGACAATAAACGTCCTTCATATTTGGATTTGTTCTCCAAAGAATCTTTATATTAATCTTCCTTTCTCTCTCAGTCATCATTTGTTAGATCGACACCAATTTTCAATAATTTACATTCGTATGTCTTTTCCTCCAGATCCCTTTGCAATTACGCCATTTTCCATCTCATTGCCTTGTTTAATTCCTTCTCCATTTTTAATTGTCAACTTCGTTTATTTCGTTTCATTTCCTTGTCGAGCGTCCTTCTAAGTCTCATTCTAATTCTCGTGTTTTATCAGCTGTTATATTCGCATGCTCTCATTCAAAGCAGAGTTATCATTCACTGGGAAAACCATTGCCAACACTCAATGATAAACGAAGCACTGCCCTTTGCATTGCAAAATATCCCAACTTCTTTGCATAATAATGGCATTCCATCAACCAGACACCGGCGGAATTCACATGGCGTTGATTCATGTTATGTGGCATATATCAGGGTACACAAGGAACGAGAGGTAATTTGATATGAGAAGAAACGAATTCTGCGGTAACTGTTTCCCTGGAAGAGCAGGAAATATAATTAGGTAATATAGATACTAACATTACCATTACTATTATAACTAGTATTTTCTGTTAAGAGTGTATTTACCATGAACAATATTGATTTCATAGGTTTTTATTACATTTAACTATTATTTTCTATTCTCTACAAATGAAGAGGTAAGAATGACTGATAATAGTTCTTATCATTTAAGTTCTCCAATATCCTTTGGACACTTTCCTGCCCTACTGTGTCTCGATAGCCGTTATTGACTGTCGGTCGTTGGAATCTATCTTGGATCCAGCAACTGTTACGAATCATAGCCAGCAACCACTGGTTTATGATGCATTATCAAGTTGAACATTTCAGTAATTGACTTTGAGGAATGTTCATACAAGTCTTTTAGACAATAGCTTCAAAATAACACAACACATTACGTAAATTTGCATATGCTTATTTATAGAAAACCAGCTGATCAACTCGGTGCTGCCCGGGACAACTCGGTGCTGCCCGGGAAAACTCTGAATGACAACCGACGAACTCTCTCTCCACCCAAACCCCCTCTATTCTCTCCCTCACTTCCTCTTCCTCTTATCCCTCTTATTTTCTCTCTCTCTCTCTCTCTCTCTCTCTCTCTCTCTCTCTCTCCATTACCTGTTAAGATATCTGCTTCATTTACATTGCCCAGCATTTTTTACATTTTATATTTCACCACCTCTCACCCCCATTCCTATTGGGGCTGAACTTGGACTTGAAAGGCATCGGGAGTGTCTCTGTTCATCCCACCAACCTCAAAAACTATGGATTAGACACTTTTTATTTCTTACCTCTTCTCATCCCTTTCCTATCGGGGCTGAACTTGGACTTAAAGGGTATTGGAAGTATAACCAAAAATCTCAGCAACCTTGAAACTATGGATTAGACATTAATATCTGTCATTTTCAGGTTTTTTACATGTCACCCCCTTCCCACCTATTGGGGTTGAACAAGGAATTAAAGGCCACAGAGCATCACTATTCATTACAGCGGCCTCGAAAACTATGGATTAGCCTCTAATATCTATCTTTTTGGTTATTTTTATATGTCACTCCCTTACCACCCCTTCTCAGCCCCACCTCTTCCTATAGGTGACTGAACTGGGACTTAAATGGCATCAGGAGTGTCACTATTCATCTCGGCAAACTCAAAAACTATGGATTAGACCAAGGTAAAGAGAGGAGACAGGTAGTCATATGTGGGAGGATGCAGATTATCCGGACGTCCACTGGAGATCAAAATAGGCCACCAGGCTGCTACACCATTCGTTATAGGTATATTCAAGCAGTTTCCTGTAGCTTTTCGTTACTTCTTTCTCTCGACATTGTAATTTCAATTATTTAAGAATGCCAGAATTCTGTGAAGTATTTTGGTGTTATTCTAATAGCAGAAAAAAGGACGGCATTTAATTTTTCCACTTCCCTCAAGACCTTGAAATAAGGCAAAAGTGGATTCATCTCTGTCGAAGTAAATACGATTTCAGTCCTTCTACACGCCGAATATGCAGTAAGCCTTTTGAAGAAGGTTCATATAGAAGCGATTTCAAGCAGGACTTCTGGGATTACTTGTACCATCAGCAAGATACAGACGTCTCAAGAGAGGCACTTCCAACTCTTCTGAAAAGTATGCACTGGAAAAGCACAACGGACTCCATAAAGCTTGCCGACTCATGGCTCGACTTGTTCAATTGTAGGACGCAATACAATACAAAAAGATCCAGAATTGCATTATGGACTGAATTTGAGTGAACAAAACAGAATATTGGAATGGAAATACTGCAAAAACAATAAGTGTTGCAAGAGTAAAAGTCTCTCTCAGTTCTAGAAAGGATTTGTTGTTTCATGTCGGTCTTTACCCAGGTTATATATGCTGAAAAGCAAATATAATGTGGCATATATATTAACATACATGCTTAATCAAGATGGAGTGGAACATATTTTTGGTTATTTTATACAAATCGGAATTTGCTGTAATCATCCATCAGCAGTTGCATTTAAACAGAGTAAAATCGTACCTTCTTAGGAAATAAATTTCTCTCATTGAGAATAATTGCCATTCCAGCGATACATGTCATGATTACAGTAAGTCTAAAGGAGTTTTCACTAACCAGAAAAAAAACAATTGACGATACGTTATGGAATCAATCCATTGGGTAACGAACTCTCTGTCTGCCATGATGTTTGCTTCTATGGATGAAGATGAAGACATAATTGAAGAAGAAACTAGAAATGCGTAGAATTTTGAGGAACAGACGAAAGTTTTTAAAAAGGTTGCTGATGAAGAGAGTCTCCATTGTATTGGTGGTTACATGGCATTCAAATTCCCACGATATCAGTTTCTGGGGTGTAATCTGAAAAGTGTGAATGGCAACTGGATCCAGGGCCGGTTTAAGGGGGAGAGGGCCCAGGGGCCTGGGCCCCGGGTCACACACCAAGAGGGGGCCTCCCACCAATAAAAACACTACATTTTAATTTAATAAGGTTAGTATTGTAATCGGGCACTTATATTACCCATACTAGCCTAATTGAATTTTTTTTTTATTAAGTTTGACAATAACATGATGCTCGTACATACGAATGTTACGAATGTTTGTGTCACTTAGTCTGGTTCAGCATACTATAAGCAGACAGAATCTCGGCAGAAGAGCCGTAGTGTGCGTCTTAACCCATTGGATTATGGACATGCAGAAGTACAAATCGACCCTTCTGAAAAATACAGAACACAAACTTCTCTCGACCAACGTCTGGAAGCATATAAACAGATATCAAGTCAATTTAGTTCTTTTAAACATCTGCAAAAGCTTTCTTCAGACGAACTTCACGACACAGCAGAGCAACTCGTCAGGGCACATCCAGATGACTTGGATCTTGCATTTAAGGAGGAACTGTGCCAGTTTGTAACATTTGCTAAAATATTCACAGATGAGGAGCCAACGGATATCAGCACTGAGCTTTTCCTGTATAGACTTATATTGGACAAGGGTGTGCAGGACACTTTCCCAAATAATAGAGATAGCTCTACGAATATACCTTGTTTTGATGATGTGAAACTGCAGTGGGGAGCGTTCTTTCCCAAAGCTAAAATTAATTGAAAACAAATTACGGACATCCATGAAACGGAAACGTCTGGTACATCTGAGTATAATGAGCCTCGAGTCAGATATATTGCCTGAACTGGGCTTCAGCGAAATAATCAGTGAATTTGCAATAAAAAAATCAAGAAAAGTGTCGAGAAAGTAATCCTAATTATACATATAACTCCATAAGAAAGAATGAGCTATTATAATTATATGTGTTAGTTACATTATTATTTTTATATAAATAATTGTAACTGTATATGTGTAAATAAATATGGTAAGAACAACTTATGCTTATTTTATTTTGTGTTTACTCATATTAATAACAACAAAAGAATAGTCTCATTGTAGAATTTCCTATATGAAACTGTCCTACTAATATATTAGTATTACTGTACGTTGGCTACTGGATTAATTAGACTATAGTTTGCAGTGTATGGTATAGGAGTTGGAAAAGGGGCCTCCCACCAGAGTGGGCCCCAGGCCTCCCACCAGCTTAATCCGGCCCTGATTGGTCCAACGTTGTTGTAGAGAGACAAGAAGATAAACTAAGAATGGAAATATTGTTCAACATCTCGTATGGAGATAGTTTCATTAAAACCAGGAAAAAAAGCAGTGAGGTATTTGGCACTCCATATTGAATAATATGCATCTCTCTCTACCTTCTGATGTCACCACAATTGTTGTATGGTGTCGCATTTTCTTTTCAGAATGAGATTTCTATATACTAAAATTAATTATGTCAGATCTAAATAAAAGAAAATGCTTAACTGATTAAAGTGATGTCATAGTCTTGTAAATGGGTAATGTAGCCTTAAGTGACGTAAACAGTTTTGTAAAGGAATGATTCTAACTTTAAAATTGTATACTTTTCATGTCCTGTAAACTTTTTTGGGGTTAGTCTTTAAAACGATGTAAATAGTCTCGTAAAAATTTTTGTAACTTGAAAAATACTAAAATTTTCTATGTCCTGTAAACTTTATTAGGTTATATAGAACGCTCTTAAGTATGTAATATACATACACATACATACATAGAAACAATAAGAAGAAAAAAAGGAAAGGACATCACACACACACATACATACATACGAACATAAAAATACAACAAGAGGAGCAAAAGGAAAGGACATCAGCATAGGTATTTCCCGAGTCGCCTTTAGTCCAACAAACTGCCTCCAGGTGACAGATTAAAATATCCCAAAAGTACCCCACCACCAAAGTGAACTTACCTGTCTCCTCTATTTACATTGGATTAGACCAGGTGTGGGCAAGCTACGACCCATGGGCTAGACACGAATATCTGTTGTTTTTGTTTATTTTTATTTGTAACCCTCTTCCCACCCCTTTTCAACTCCCTTTGTATTGGGGCTGAACTTGGATTTAAAGGCTATCAGGAGTGTCACTATTCATCTCGGCGACCTCAAAAACTATGGGTTAAATACTAATATTTGTCATTTTCAGTTGTTTTTCTTGAACCCCTTCTCACCCCTTTTCACCCACACCCCCATTGGGCTGCACTTGGACTTGATGGGAATTGGGAGTGTCACTATTCATTTCAGTGACCTCAAAAACTATGGGTTAGTACACTAATATCTGTCAATTTCAGTTATTTTTATTCTTTGCCACTTTCCCACCCGCTCCCCACACTCTCCCTTTGGTGTCAGTGATGTCTTACCCCAACAATATTCTTTCCAAGATGTTAAATTATATGTATACCTATTTTGGCTGAAATTGCTCAATGCAGGTCAAAGTGGCACAGACATGCATACATTCATAAATACATACATGCATACATACATTTTTATATGTATAGATGTCTAGATGGACTCCAAAATATTTTTGCATATGTGTACACATCACACACATACATATTGGCCCCATGTTTAGGATGGGGCAATTATAATCTCACTCCTTGATTGGAAGGAACCAATGACCCCAGATTTATTACTATTCTCCTCTTTGTGCTGTACCTTTCTGAAGGCTTCATTTTGGTTACTTCATACCAACGCAATGGGGATTTTCTTTCTCTGGTTAAGCAGCTTTATAACATCTTTTAATTGTTATTCCATAACAATTAAAAGTCTTCAGGATGAATGTCGAAATCAAAGGCCCTGCCCCTTTGTTGTCCAGATCGGAAATTCTCTCTGATTGAGACAGTTCTAAACATCATCTAGATTAGGGTCCGTTGCTTGCTTCGTATTAGGTCCTGCTTATATCCTACTTCCTACCTTTTTTTCTCTCAGCTGGAGCAGTTAAAGGCCTTTCGCTGTACGTTCGTCTTCTTTTACATCAGAAAACATCAGATTCCAAGTTTATCTCTTTCTGATATTTGAACAAACATCACCTGATAATGCCCAAGTGCTACGTATTTTTTAGTCGCTTTCTCTCAAATGATAACTTGAAAGAGTGACATGGCCAAAAGTGGATGGCAACCAAGTTCCCTGATGTACTCAGGTCCCTATAAAAAAAGGAAGAAAAAAAATGGTTAGGTTTAATTATGGGTTAAGCGTTAACTTCAACTCTTGGAGAGTAAAGGAACACTGAGCAAGAACCGGGTTTAAATCCTTGACCAAAGAAAGACTGAAAATCATTTAACGTTGTAATCGGATAATCTAATTTTCATACGAAGGTGGGAATAGTAGGAGCGACTCCTTACACTTTGCCAGAACTGAAAGTAACATAACAGCTTGATACGAGTTACCAGACTCCCGGGAAGTGGTATTACCATGCTACTTAGAAGGGAGAGGCATGTCCGAAAATGGTGCGTCCGCAAGATACGCCTTACTTGCCCACCTGTGGGTTGCATTACTGCCTGAAAGTGGTGTGACCTCCTGACAAGCGTTATCAGGCTGCGGGAAACGAGAATGACTCCTTATCACAACCCGAGCATGTACTTCCTCCTAGGAACCTTGGCTTTTGAATGAAATAGCCTGTTGTTGTTTCAGTTTGTCTATTGTCAAAAATTATGACTGACCGCCATTGATCTTAAACTTTATTTTAATAAAGAATTCAGGGTTTGGAATTCTAATCTTATATGAAAACCACAAGAGTATGTGTTTGTTAATATTGACAAAGCTTAGAATTTTATGAATATATATATATATATATATAATATATATATATATATATATATATATATATATATATTATATATATTTATATATGTATATGTATATGTGTGTATATATATATATATATATATATATATATATATCTATATATATATATTTATATATATATATATATATATATTATATATATATATATATATATATATATATATATATATATATATATATATACTATATACATATATATATATATATATATATATATTATATATATATATATATATATATATATATATATATATATATACATATATATATATATATATATATATATATATATATATATATATATATATATATATATATATATATTATCATAATACCTATTTGAATGACATGCTCTGGTATCTTTATTTTTCTGAGTAATCAAAGCGAATTTTGAATTTTGTCTTAGCAGACTACAGGAGGTCTTACACTTCCTTTTCTAATAAGCTTTGGCGCAATTTTCTTGGACGTTTTGTACAAGTCCAAGTGATTGCTGTGATACTGCCTTAAATTCCACTCACCTGAGCCTAAATTTATCTGATCTATTAATTTTTCTTTCTCTCATTCTGCCTTTCTTATGCAGATAAATTTCTCACGGAACTTTATCACATAAGATTTCTGTTCTGTGGGAACTATGCAACAATTATAGTTTATGTCTCTGTCTGATCGTGATCAAGTCCCTGAATATACAATGTGCTTATTTTTTTCGTATAAATGTTACGTAATGCCTAATAACAGATGCAAATAATACTAAAAAACGATTAACGTTGTTTATGTAAAAACTATGTGGTAAAACAGCTTGTACTCGTTGTATATCCAAGAACTGATTTAAAAGAGAGAGAGAGAGAGAGAGAGAGAGAAGAGAGAGCGAGAGAGAGAGAGGAGAGAGAGAGAGAGGAGAGAGAGAGAGAGGAGGGAGGAGAGGGGAGAGAGGAGGGACTTAATTTAGCTACAATACCTTTAACTTTCCGTGATCTTTAACGTTTGACAGTAATCAAATCCTTACGGCAAAGAGAGAGAGAGAGAGAGACATACAGGGTTTTCACCCAAGCCATCTCCGCGTTATCTCTTTTCTGAAATACTTTATCTTTCAATATTTCATGCTAAATGGATGCAAATTTCCTGTTGTAAAACAAAAGCTAAAAAGGTATTTTTGCACTGAAACAGTTTCAGTGTCCTTTCAGTTTGCACTTAACAGCGGAGACATTCAACTATAATATACTTTCACCTTTAAGAATAAGAATAGTAGAAGAGAAACGATCAAAAAAATGAATCGTTTATGAGATGCAATTATCGTAATCGCAATTATACAGTCAAATTTTTAATCAAATTTTAAATTTATGTCTGCCATTATGATAAGTAATCACAAAGTTAATCAGGAAATTAATTATTACGTCATGAATTAAGGTTAGTGACGACAAGAAAGTCCATAGTATTGATATTCAGTCCACCAGTCCGATTCATTAATGTCACACAATCAGAAATGTTGGAGGAAAATGACATGAGATAATTAATAGGACGTAATTATGTCAGTTATGCAGAAACCCAAAGAAATATTAAGGTTAATATGAAAAGAAAAAAAAGAGTAGAATATCCAGAAAATTTAAATAAAATGGTAAACTTATGAATTCATTGTGGATAAAATTAGTGCTATCGTTAAGTGCTTTTCGTGATAAATAGGTTAACTATTTGCTCTGCTTCATAGGGTCTCACATAACAGGGGAGGAATAACACTAAGTACCACATGGAAGAATTTCACTCTTTATGTTGACTGCTAAAACGAGTGAAGTTAATGGCTGCTACTCTGTGTATTGCTCCTACGTTGAGGATATGCTAGTAAATTCATCTGAATAGCCATTGTAATATGACATGGTTTTATTTAACTTGACTTCTGCGTCTGTCTGGGTTAAAACTTGCAACTCAATTTTCGACCTGTTCCCTCGACCGATGGACTTGACATTTTGCAAGGTTACTCAGTCCTGGTGACAGCACAACCTTACATGATCAGTAGGTCAGCAGTGACCTCTAGTGACCCTACAGTGACCTCTCCCAGTATTTTAGAATTTGTGTGAAAATCTTCGGATTATTCATGCCCTCTTTCACTAGGAAGAATAAAATAATAACTCCGCAGACTCTTGAAACCTTCTTTACTCGACAGGATATCACGTTCAATTTCGTTTGCTACGATCATAAATTGGTTACAATTTCTGTAAAAACTAGACAGTATAAAATAGAACATTTTAAAAGCACTTTTATTAAAATGCACCAAAAATATACATTTATTTTATTTCTTGATTAATTCTATGAAAATCCTGGCATCTCAAAAAATTATTATTTATTTTTTATTTTTTAGTGAATTTCAATTAAAGCTTGTTTAAAAAACATAATTATATATTTAATTTTTCGTCTCATGGTTCATCAAGAAAGGACACTAAGTAAAAAGAGGAAATTCACCTTCGTTTTAATCACACACGATAGGTTCTCATCATTGCTGTTGGCTTTATGGACTATTTTCTAGTTAAGATTACTCAAAACTTAGAGAAATCATTGTTTTCTCCAAGGAAATTATAGTTTTTTTACATTGATTATGTCGTATTTGTTTATTTGCGACATTCCTAGTTTACTCGACTCTGTTGACTTCTTTAGTCTCTGTGCTCGGATCTTTGCTGAATAAACCCTTTGGCATGCCTGAAACAGTTTATATCTTCATTTACAA
>NC_087209.1:83691322-83696322 GCF_015104395.2 Macrobrachium nipponense
ACCTTACAAATTTGTTCCCCAGGTTTTCTGGAAAAAGAATTTGAACTAATTCGTAAGCAACTTTCGTCTTTTAAGTATCCTGACTATATAATTGAGAAAGCAATTCACAAAGCGCAATTCACAAAGCAAACGTAATTTTCTACTGACCCCCTCAAAACAAGACCAAAGAGACACCCAACAATAAAATAAAGATTCCTCACCTGGACAGCATTAAGACTGAATCAGACCCTCGAAAATCTAACCCTTTTGCATTAACGTCCAACAAAAGACATTCCCCAAGGAAACAGGGGTTTATGAAATCCCATGCCAGGACTGTGACCAATCTTACATCTGATTTACAGTAAAATCACTTCCCCAGAAATTAATACAATACAAACGGTCAGTTAGGTATGGACAACAGAACTCAGCTATTTTCAACCATATAAATGAACATAACCATAGAATAAACTGGAATTTGTCACGTATAATTTATAGCAACAACTGCTGGCACAAGAGTCAAATGATGGAATCGGCCTTAATAAAGGAGAGGCAGGTAACGAACATCTCAAAAGGAGCATGGGTTTCAGATGTGATCGACAAGGTTTCATTCAACCAACGCTTAAGAAGATTAAAGGAAGATTATCAGCGTAGGTGGACCTAAATTGGCTTACCTGTGGATGGATCTCTTGGTATAAATACCACCTTTTCTGTAAACTTTTTTCATTCATATACCTGAAGAGAGAGACAGCAGTCTCAGATATATAGTACTTTTCTCTCTATATTTTGGTGTTTTTATAGGCTCCTTTTATTAGATGGAATTCTGTTGTAACAGAACACTTTTACCAGTCATTTTCGGCCCATTATGGAATTCAACCGCCTTTCCACGATTCTTCACTTACTTCCAGAAGTTAAGGCCGTTTTTCGCAAGTTTGAGAAATAGCTGATCAGACTACACCATCTGAAAAATCAAAAACACTTCTTAGAAGAATGCCTCAAGGAACAAGTACAACCAAATGTGTACGGATTCGGGAGATGGACTCTGCAATCGGACCCCTTCCCTCTCTCACATAAGATTTTCCTGGAGGAAAGAATCACCAACACGAGAAACGACATCTTTGTACTACGCAGAGTGATATATGGAACTCAGTCCAATCTTCGCCTCCTCACTACGGACCACAAATACAGGTATCTGACAGAAACTACAGCCGTGAAGAGATATGTTTAAAAGGTGTGTTACTAAATGCTTTAACTGACCTAAATAAAAAATATCCCGTTCCCCGCAGATTTATGATAGCCATCTGCTCGCTAAAAAAGTTAGATGTTATAATAAGTAGACCACACAAAGACGGCAAAATCGTAATAATATGGGACAAAGAACTTCTAAGCCCTCGACAAAAATCAATACCAACTCCTTAGTGACAAACTGACAAAAAATCCCCTCCAAAACGTCCCCACATAATTTTTTTTTGAGAGTAAGATTAACTGGCCAAGACAAAAAGAGTATTGAACTATTAGAGCAATTTAAAGCAATTATTCCTTTTATGGCCTTCCCAAAACTCACAAAGACAATCTTCCATTCAGACCCATCGTTTCATGTGTCGGAGCTTTCAATTACAAAATTTCTAAATGGTTAGCTGGCCTCCTTTCCCCCTTTTTGGGCACTTTTTCTCCCAGTCACATTAAACATTTAGAAGATTTTTGTCACTAATTCAGAAAAGCACATATACCACTTCACAACATAAAACTTTTAAGCCTTGACGTAGATTCCCTATTTACAAAAGCACCAATACAGGACGTTCTTCAGTTTTTGAGGGAAAAATTATCCACCTATTCAGATCATTTCCCATTTGCACTTGACAAAATAATCAAGTTAGTTGAATTATGTGCATCTAATAACATATTTTCATTCGGGGAATCATTCTATAAGCAAAAATTCGGGTGTAGTATGGGTAGGCCTTTAAGTCCTGTTTTAGCCAATCTATACATGGAATACTTCGAAACTACATTAACAAATGCAATAAAACCCAAAAACATGCTGTGGATGAGATATGTAGACAATATTCTAACATTTTGGGATAATAGGTGGGGCAACTTTAAAGAATTCCTTACAAAATTAAATGCATTAGCGCCCAGCATCAAATTTAAAGTTGAATGGGAAACAGAAAACAAAATTCCTTTTCTTGATGTTTTAATAATCAGAGACACGACAGAATACAAATTTACCATATACAGAAAACCAACGTTCTCATTTTCATACATTCACTACTTCAGCTATCACGACATTGCTATCAAGATAGGTGTAGCCAGCAACCTGTTCTTAAGAGCCTTACGAATTTGTTCCCCAGATTTCCTGGAAAAAGAATTTGAACTAATTCGTAAGCAACTTTCGTCTTTAAAGTATCCTGACCATATAATTGAGAAAGCAATTCACAAAGCAAACATAATTTTCTACCGACTCCCTCAAAACAAGACTAAAGAGACACCCAACAATAAAATAAAAATTCCTAACCTGGAAAATCTAACCCTTTTGCATTTACTTACCCAAATCCCTGATTAACGTCCGACAAGACATTCCCCAAGGAAACAGGGGTTTATGAAATCCCATGCCAGGACTGTGACCAATCTTACATCGGATTTACAGGAAAATCACTTCCCCAAAGATTAATACAACACAAACGGTCAGTTAGGTATGGACAACAGAACTCAGCTATTTTCAACCACATAAATGAACTAACCATAGAATAAACTGGAATTTGTCACATATAATTTATAGCAGCAACTGCCGGTACAAGAGGCAAATGATAGAATCGGCCTTAATAAAGGAGAGGCAGGTAACGAACATCTCAAAAGGAGCATGGGTTTCAGATGTGATCGACAAGGTTTTCATTCAACCAACGCTTAAGAAGATTAAAGGAAGATTATCAGCGGAGGTGACCTAAATTGGCTTACCTGTGGATGGATCTCTTGGTATAAATACACCTTTTTCCATATACTTTTTTCATTCATATACCTGAAGAGAGAGACAGCAGTCTCAGAAATATAGTACTTTTCTCTCTATATTTTGGTGTTTTTATGGGCTCCTTTTTATTATGTATCTATATGTACACACACGCATATATATATATATATATATATATATATATATATATATATATATATATATATATATATATATATATATATATATATATATATGTATGTATATATATATATATATATATATATATATATATATATATATATATATATATATATATATATATATATATATATATTTAAGTGTGTGTAAATATATATATAGGACAACTTGGTTAGAAAGTATTACATTATACAATTATACTCTTCAGGATATGGTCTTATATCATTTGCTTTTATATTCAAAGGCTGCTATCTATTTCGAGATTTTAGAACCCCTGTATTTTATTTGCCAAATTTCGACGTAAGGCGTCAATGCAAATAAGCGAAAATACTGCGAAAATTCAGTGTCAATCCAAACGATTTCTTGTAGCATTCATGGGAAATTTGACTATCAAAAAAACTGAAATGTAAAATGTTTATTCTGTGTATTTTTAATTCATTCACTGATACAGATCATCCATCATTTAAAAATAATGATGAAGATTTAATTCCTTGTGAAAGGTCGAGTTCTATGTTCAGTTCTCCAAGTACAGAAAAATCCGGAGGCTTGCAAAACGCGAGCAGATAATATGAAACTCTCGAGATGAATGAGTCAGAAATGTTTGCTTTTTCCAAAGTCTTCTGAAGTGTTTGGAGCTCAAAATTTCATCAATGAAGCATCCTAGGAAATCGAAAGCCTAAGAGTGGAGAGAGCTCTCTAGCTTAGTAAGATCTGCATATATTCACTGCCTCACGTTTAATGTACAACAAAATTACCTGAATTATGAAAGGCGAAATAAGTTATTATAGGGCGAAAAAATAATTACATTGAATTGGAACACACAAAAGTTAGGACGAAATCTCTTTCATAAGAAGCTTAGAACAATTGAGTAATTGCACTATTGCTATTTCATTAATTTCTAAAAGAAACTGTAAACCTTTGGCATGCGACATTATAACAATAACGATATTATCGCAATCTAAAATCACAACTGTTGCAGATAAAATACATTTGAATAATAATCCAAATTAGTCTTTTTAAAGCATAGAAAAGCAAAAATAATAAATAGAATGCTTTCATACACTAACCTATATTAGGAATACTTTTACACTGAACTAGGCTTTATTTGGACTGAAGATGAACCCAGGGAATGGTTCGAAAGCTTTTTGTAAAGTTTTAAAAATTATACACGGACTCGCAAAATTTTTTATTATTGTGGACCCCTTAGAATATTATATATACTCTCTCGATAGAGTTTTTCCCAACAAACTAGGCTTTATTATGCTTACATATTCGAACAAAAATTCTCTTTCCCCGTAAAAGATGAGAAGCGAAAATTATGAAAAATTTTAAAGGTGGATAGATAGGGAAGTAAAAAAGGCAGTCAAAAGGAAAGGGGAACAATAATAATGAAAATTTATTAGAACCAAGTCGTTGTAACTTTCGAGAAACACTGAATGTGGAGGATGGAGAAGAGGTCTTTCTTAATTGTGGTAGAATAGAAATGTTTAGACATACCTTTATTCTGTTTTTTTAAAATGATTGTTAAGAATGTGAGGAGGCAAATTGTAGCATAAGGAGGTAACGACTTCGTGATTGTATATCACAATATCTGTTATCTGTTAGAGTTGCCGTACATTATGTAGCTGTATGTTGATGGATTAGCAACTACTGCAATGAGTGAAAGCTCTCTTCGTATAAGAGGAAATGACGTGTCGATTTTAAGTTCACTGTATTCTTCGTGAGCTTTCATGCATCTTCCAGCACTTTAGATTATGCGTTGTGTCTAAGAGGCCCGAGAGTTACAAGTTCAAAGCGTTGCCGAACAAGCCACGGCAGAAAACAACCTCTCCTCCGGCTCGGAAAAAGCACTGGTTATGTGCCTACCGACTATTGGCCTCTT
>NC_087209.1:83701322-83713822 GCF_015104395.2 Macrobrachium nipponense
AATCCGATGGTGACATTGAAATGTCTTGTTACGAAGCTACTATATTCCCATTCATAGCAATGGAAATATACGAAATGATTTAGTCCCATAGTACCATACAGTATGTATTCGCATGTCTAAATCAAAATTCAGATTCATGTATTCTGATGTGGTATCTAAGAAAATTTATCTCTCTCTCTCTCTCTCTCTCTCTCTCTCTCTCTCTGTGTGTGTGTGTCTTAAAAGCCGAAAAATGGTAAGGGAAACGTTGTCGTTAACGGTAGTTTTTTTATATGTGGGTGTTGCTAGAAAACAGTATTTCAAAAATTCGGAAATATCTGGAAAAGCAGCAAACCCATGCAAAGGGGTTTAGTCAAAGTACAGCCTAAGACTCTCTCTCTCTCTCTCTCTCTCTCTCTCTTTAAAGGATTATATGAAGATAACTGTTTTGCATTCAAAGGTATTTCAGATGCAAGGTTAGTGTCTTTCTCTGAAACCATCGTGTTAGGATTCCTCTCACCCCCTAGTTCTACCTACCTCCTCCAGTAATGGTGTCCTTTCTCATTGCCTACAGTGTGTGACACAACCGTCACGCCTAACTTCCTTGATAAACTTCGCTACTTTTTAATGCCAACTTATCGGATAGAATCTTTGTTACTAATTAGAGCCAACTGAGAAAGGAAGGAAAAAACCTCTGGAATTCAACATGTAGGCTGAACATTTTTATCTTTGCAGAAAATGCATGTAACGGTTCCTGTGAGAAATAGGTTACCTTGATAGAGGGATTGACTTTTAATTGAAGACACCCGTTAAGATCATAGCAAAAATGACTAAAATTGGCGTTTAGACACGCGTTCAAGTATTTCTCATACCATTACTTTTGTTGAGTTGCCGTACTGTAGAAGTCAATTTGTTTAGATTAAATAATTAACGTAACTTTGATCAACTTTCCTCTAAGTTTCTCCTAATTTCTCCTGGATCTTCATATGTACGTCTTAAGGAATCTCTTCAGTGTTTTTCGTCCTTAAAATTCAAATCTCAAACTAAGCAACTTACCGATATCTACATGAATTCCATTATACGATTATTAAAGTTTTGTACAAGAATTATATCTGAACTGTTTTACACAAAACATACACAACATCCCAGTCTTCTTCACATCTGAACATTATTGCTAGACTTATTTTCAGTTAATGATCCTCTTTCAAGAGAAAACAATTATAGTATTTTGTTCGTGATTTACGGAGGTAACCCTTTTATCGCCGTGATTTATGCCGCTCTTACGAAGCATTAAAATGTGTTTCCTTCAGTGTTGTCGACGTTCGAAGCTAATGATGCAAGAGTAAAGAATGAACATTTCTTGCGAGAGCTAAACTTTCGTCGTCAAATCTCGAGGGACATGTCACTGGAGCATAAAACAGAAAACTTTCGGGGGAATGTTTCATTATCAGCATTCGAGCGAAAATGCCTCTGTCTGTTCCAATTTCCCTGTAAACATCTTGAGACTCAAACAAACCGACGTCTGAGAGGAAAAAGGGGCAATGTTTATTTGAAATTGTTAACCAATTAAGAGAGAGAGAGAGAGAGAGAGAGAAGGATGTCAGGGTATGTTAACGACGCAATAGATGATCTCTTCAAGTAATAGTCAATGAGATTGTTACTTAAACATACACAGACATACCCATGAACGATTATTACTTTAAATAGACAAAGAAACAAATTTGATTTATGGATTCAAGGTGGTAGCATGTAGAATCTTCTTAGACGTAAAAAGCATGGGGCAATTTGTCTAGCAATTCATAAGGAAAGTCTTTAAATGAAGGCGAGTCTGTTTCATGCTTTGAAGCAACCAGGTCTGCCCTCGCTTTTTCCTAATGGTTGAAATTTGAATCTTTCATTCATGAGCGCTTCCGATAAGTCATGTATTCCAACAATACCTTCCAGAGTGGATATGAAGTGTGAGGTGCCGAATCTACAGACAAAGACAACCAGTCCACTAGGCTTCAGTATTATCTGATTAACGCCGTTTAATGGCATGGGACTGATTTGGTCTTAAACGATGTGGACTAACGTAATTTAGTATTCTAGTTAATTTGAGTCTTAAATCTTCAAAGTTTACAAAGTTTACCATTACAGCTAAAACGTTACAAACCCTCCTAACCAGCGAATATATATATATATATATAATATACAATATATATATATATATATATATATATATATAGCCTATATATATATATATATATATATATATGTGTGTGTGTGTGTGTGTGTGTGTGTGTGGGTGTGTGAACGGAGAAAGCAGGTGAGTCAGCCTAAGTGATAAAATGCACAGGGAGCAGGAGCAGGAACAGACATGGCGAAGTATTTTACACTATATTCCGACGCGTTTCGCATTCGGCAGAATGCATCTTCAGGGTCTGAGCCTGACTCTTGGGTCTTCTGTTCCGAAATGGATTTTAACTGCTGGTTTTCCACCTGCTCTTCCTTTGGTGTTATGTTTGGCCTACCTACCCAAAATTCATAAACATAGTGTTCCCCTCCGCCCTATTCTAGCGTCTTACAATACACCTAATTATCAACTTGCAAAATTTTTAGTCCCGTTGCTTGAACCTTTAACTAAGAATCAATATACCGTTTCAAATTCAAAATCGTTTAAAGAATCAGTACTCCCCCAAGATTCTGATACATTTATGGCGAGCTTTGATGTTGAATCCCTTTTTACCAATGTTCCTGTTAGGGAGACCATTAGCATAATTTTAGACAAGTTATTTCACCAACCTGAATCGTACTTTCACAATTTTAACCGTTCTACCTTTAAGTCTCTTTTAGAAATGGCGGTGCTGGACACCGCGTTTATTTTTAACAATAACTTATATAGACAAGTGGAGGGTATGGCTATGGGGTCTCCGTTAGGTTCTACCTTTTCCAATATCTTTATGTGCTCGCTGGAAGAGCGCTCTTTGGACGAGTGCCCTCTTTCCTTCCGCCCTTTATTTTATAAAAGATACGTTGACGACACCTTCACCCTTTTCAGGCGTAATTTTGTTTGCGATGCATTTTTAGAATTCATTAATTCATATCACCCAAATATTAAGTTTACCCTTGAAAGTGAAAATGAACGACCGTCTTCCGTTTTAGATGTAGAAGTATTTCGTGAAAACAGTAAGTTTTAACACTACAATTTTTTAGGAAAAAGACATTTACAAGGTTTGGGTGAAACGAATTTTTCATAGCTTTTGTTTTAGTAATTTTAAATCTAACTCAATTTTTACCCTTGTATATAGAGCCGTCTAACTGGCATGTTTTTCATAAAGAAATTGCCTTTCTTTTAGCATATTTTAACGATAACTGCTTTCCCACCAAGCTCGTCAACAGAATTATTTACAAGGTCCTTAATAAAGAGTTTTGCACCAACACCAATAAAATTAATGTTCCAAAGCTTCCTTTTTATGCCCGATTCCCATATTTACACGCTGATTCCTTTAGGGCCGAATTTACAAAAATCGTACAAAAATACTTTGCGCATTAAAGATAAAACTCATTCCGGTCAATACACTAACAATTGGATCCATGTTTAAATTTAAAGATCGTTTATGCCCCCTCATGTCCTCTGGTATAGTATACAAATATTCTTGTCCCAGATGTAGTCTGGGAACTTACGTGGGTTCTTCTCAGAGGATGATGAGGGTTCGCATAGACTGCCACAAGGGAGTTAGTTTCCGTACTGGATGTTCAATATCAAATCCCGAACAGTCCAGTATACGTGAAAATAGCAAAAAAAGTAAAGTTGATAATAAATATGGGGATTTTATTATTGTTGGTCAAACCTCCAGCCCAAATGAACTGTTGATCCTGGAGAGCCTTTTTATTAAAAAACTTGTTCCGCAGTTGAACAACCAGACCACCTCCACCCCTTGTTTCTTTCTTAAGCCTATGTTTCTGTGTACATTCTTTTACCATGGTCGACCCCCAGTGCTCCTCAAATATTTTCTAAACTTTGTATTTTAACTACTAATTTTTAATTTATTAAGTTTTGTTTTTGTTTTAACTTTCTATCTGAACTTTTAACTAACGTATGTGCTTTTTAACTTCTCGTGCTGTTTTATCAATTGTTAGTGTATTTTTATCTATGTGTGAAGTTTCGGTTTTCATTTTAACTAGTTTGTAAATAATTTTTAGCCTTATTTCAAATCAATTTTTAATTATATTAGTCATTATCAGGTCCCTGAAGATGCATTCTGTCCGGAATGCGAAACGCGTCAGAATAAAGTGTAAAATACTTTGCCATGTTTGTTCCTGCTCCTGCTCCCTGTGCACTATATATATATATATATATATAGATATATATATATATAGATATATATATATATATATATATATATATATATATATATATTTATATATATATATATATATATATATAATATATATATATATATATATATATATATATATATATATATATATATATATATATATATATATATATATATATATATATATATATATATATATATATATATATATATATATATATATATATATATATATATATATATATATATATATATATATATGTATATATATATATATATATATATATATATATATATATATATATATATATATATATATATATATATATATATATAGTATATATATATATATATCGAGCTACAATGTCCTTTAATATCTAATTCGCTCTACCTTGGAATTAATATATTTTCATATAGTGCTTAACCGAAGGGGAATTTTTTTCTCGATAATAGATTTACCTGTACTTGGGCGCGAACGCAGGTACATTATAAATCCAGGAATGTCAGTGGAAGCTATACCACTCAACCACCGCGAGAGGCTTAAAGGTTAATGCCGTCTCTCACCTCAAATACTTTCTCGCGCTGAAGTATTTGTTGGTTTGGAGACAACATCAACCTGCCTCGACTCCGGTAGTTAAGTAGCGCTTTTGACAACACGTAGCATTTACATAAGTCATATCACATTACCGTGATTCATATACATATATCGAGCTACAATGTCCTTTAATATCTAATTCGCTCTACCTCGGAATTAATATATTTTCATATATGCTTAACCGAAGGGGAATTTTTTCTTGATAATAGATTTACCTGTACTTGGGCGCGAACGCAGGTACATTATAAATCCAGGAACGTCAGTGGAAGCTATACCACTCAACCACCGCGAGAGGCTTAAAGGTTAATGCCGTCTCTCACCATCAAATACTTTTCCTTCGGCGCTGAGTATTTTTGGTTTGGTTTGAACAACATCAACCTCGCCTCTACTCCGGTAGTTAAGTAGCGCATTAACCTTTAAGCCTCTCGCGGTGGTTGAGTGGTATAGCTTCCACTGACGTTCCTGGATTTATAATGTACCTGCGTTTGCGCCCAAGTACAGGTAAATCTATTATCGAGAAAAAATTCCCCTTCGGTTAAGCATATATGAAAATATATTAATTCCGAGGTAGAGCGAATTAGATATTAAAGGACATTGTAGCTCGATATATGTATATGAATCACGGTAATGTGATATGACTTATGTAAATGCTACGTGTTGTCCAAAAGCGCATCTTAACTACCGGAGTCGAGGCGGGTTGATGTTGTCTCCAAACCAACAAATACTTCAGCGCGAGAAAGTATTTGAGGTGAGAGACGGCATTAACCTTTAAGCCTCTCGCGGTGGTTGTTGAGTGGTATAGCTTCCACTGACGTTTCCTGGATTTATAATGTACCTGCGTTCGCGCCCAAGTACAGGTAAATCTATTATCGAGAAAAAATTCCCCTTCGGTTAAGCATATATGAAAATATATTAATTCCGAGGTAGAGCGAATTAGATATTAAAGGACATTGTAGCTCCATATATGTATATGAATCACGGTAATGTGATATGACTTATGTAAATGCTACGTGTTTGTCAAAGCGCTACTTAACTACCGGATTCGAGGCGGGTTGATGTTGTCTCCAAACCAACGAATACTTCAGCGCGAGAAAGTATTTGAGGTGAGAGACGGCATTAACCTTTAAGCCTCTCGTGGTGGTTGAGTGGTATAGCTTCCACTGACGTTCCTGGATTTATAATGTACCTGCGTTCGCACCCAAGTACAGGTAAATCTATTATCGAGAAAAAATTCCCCTTCGGTTAAGCATATATGAAAATATATTAATTCCGAGGTAGAGCGAATTAGATATTAAAGGACATTGTAGGCTCGATATATGTATATGAATCACGGTAATGTGATATGACTTATGTAAATGCTACGTGTTGTCAAAAGCGATACTTAACTACCGGAGTCGAGGCGGGTTGATGTTGTCTCGAAACCAACAAATACTTCAGCGCGAGAAAGTATTTGATGTGAGAGACGGCATTAACCATTAAGCCTCTCGCGTGGTTGAGTGGTATAAGCTTCCACTGACGGTTCCTGGATTTATAAGTACCTGCGTTTCGCGCCCAAGTACAGGTAAATCTATTATCGAGAAAAAATTCCCCTTCGGTTAAGCATATATGAAAATATATTAATTCCGAGGTAGAGCGAATTAGATATTAAAGGACATTGTAGCTCGATATATGTATATGAAATCACGGTAATGTGATATGACTTATGTAAATGCTACGTGTTGTCAAAAGCGCTACTTAACTACCGGAGTCGAGGCGGGTTTGATGTTGTCTCGAAACCAACAAATACTTCAGCGCGAGAAAAGTATTTGAGGTGAGAGACGGCATTAACCTTTAAGCCTCTCGCGGTGGTTGAGTGGTATAGCTTCCACTGACGTTCCTGGATTTTATAATGTACCTGCGTTCGCGCCCAAGTACAGGTAAAATCTATTTATCGAGAAAAAAAATTCCCCTTCGGTTAAGCATATATGAAAATATATTAATTCTGAGGTAGAGCGAATTAGATATTTAAAGGGACATTGTAGCTCGATATATGTATATGAATCACGGTAATGTGATATGACTTATGTAAATGCTACGTGTTGTCAAAAGCGCTACTTTAACTACCGGAGTCGAGGCGGGTTGATGTTGTCTCGAAACCACAAATACTTCAGCGCGAGAAAGTATTTGAGGTGAGAAACGGCATTAACCTTTAAGCCTCTCGCGGTGGTTGAGTGGTATAGCTTCCACTGACATTCCTGGATTTATAATGTACCTGCGTTCGCGCCCAAGTACAGGTAAATCTATAGCGAGAAAAATTCCCCTTCGGTTAAGCATATATGCAAATATAATTAATTCCGAGGTAGAGCGAATTAGATATTCAAAGGACATTGTAGCTCGATATATGTATATGAATCACGGTATTGTTGATATGACTTATATATTATATTATTTATAATATCTATATATAATATATATATAAATATATATATAATAATTATATATATATATATTATTATATATATATATATAATATATACTATAATATATAATAGCTAATTATATGTTATAATGTATATATATATAATATATATATTAAATATATAATATAGTTATATATATATATATATTATATTATATATAATATATAAATATATATATATATATATATTATATATAATATATACTATATATATATATATATCTAATATATATATATATATGTTATATGATATATATTAATTTTTAAATTGTATATATATTATATATATATATATATATATATAAATATATCTATATAATATATGAATAAATAAATTCATTGATCGGATATTCAGTCATGCCCCAACTTTCCTAATAAAGTTTGTTACCAGAGGGCTTAAAAAGGCTGGAAACCAAACCCGTTCCATATCTCTCACTCTTGAAGCCTCTAAAAGTCCAAAAGAGAAAGTCAAATGCATATGCAGCCTGATCACTGCACAGAATCCTCTAGTTGCCTTAATCCCTACTTATTTTACAGTAAGAGCAATAACTGGACTATGAGAATTGAATGTCCCATAAGTTTTGAGCGCATTTCACGAGAAATACTACAACAAACTTTCGAATAAGTGTCACTTTGACACTCATAACTTGCTTCTTCTGCCGCAGAGACTGGTTTTGTTAGAGAAATGGAATAAAGTACAACAGTCTACCTTTAAGACTCATGCCCTTCATTACAAAAATTTTCTAAAAGTTTACCAACTGTCAAAGGAATGTATTTTGTGTGATTTCTCCAAAAAGTGACGGCGAATCATGCAAGACTCTTGCGAGTTCCATAGGAATTCTTGCAGTTGTTTTTGAGCTTAGCATTTTCTCTCTCTCTCTCTCTCTCTCTCTCTCTCTCTCTCTCTTTAGTTTAGAGGGTGTACGTCTAGTTTCTCAAATGGACGACCCGTGTTCGATTCTCCAGTCGGAAGAGAAGGGACAAATGGGAGCGTTTCACAAAGTCCAGTTTGCTCTGTTGTCTTTAGCAGTTATTCAGTTGCCTGGTGGGTCTCAGTTAAAGCTACCACTAACGTTCAGTTATACCTGATCAGTTAAGCCTGCACAGTCGGGCTGTGCAGGTAAAACTGAACCCACTAACTTTCAGTTATACCTGAGCAGTTATGCCTGCACGTCGGCCTGTGCAGTCAACTCAGAACCCACTAACGTTCAGTTTTTGCCTGCACAGGCAAAACTGGGCGTTAGTGGCTGCCATTAATTACGGTGGAAAAAAGAGGGAAGAGAGAAAAAGCATAAGAGAGCATTGCTTTATTAAAATGTCTACTGTTAGAATGTGCCTGTAACAGCATCAGAGGGATAATCGACTTCCCCTACCCCCACCCCCCTGAGAGGAAACAACAAATTCTTGTTTTGCACTGAATTGTTGCTGCACTTAGATGGGTTTGCCGCATCGCGGCTAGGCGTTCGTTTTTAATGTGATACCTCATACAGGTGCGTTCTTCTGCAGAAACAGATAATATTGGCCACGGGTTTACACAGTCTAGAGCGAGAAGTACGGTTAACCATAATGGATAAGAGAAAACGTCTATTATGCCTATATTTACCCCCTTTCAGGGAAAAATAAAAGGGACAATACCGAACCTTTAGGGTGGATCTCCCGAATGCACAGCGATAGATTAGGTGCATTTGGGACGCTATTTGAGGATCTACAGCGGGAGAGCAGTCCATTTTCCAGTTAGCTCCTACCGTCAGGTATCATTCGGGAGCTGCTACAAACTATCTAGGCAAAATATATACTCGAAGGAATAGGAGTTCTGATTATCCCTGTATTTTAAGAATAGAGATAAAAATCAACAGTTTTTAAGCACACATGAACAGTATAACGTCGTCAGTGATAATACTTACCAAGACTTGTTTTTTACTGGAGGATCATTCGGGATTTTATAAGATCCTCTCACAAAGGAGTTTCATTCCGTCCAATCCTCTCATCGTGAAATATCCCACATTATAAAATAGCCAGATTTCTCGTTCTTCTTTAAGAAATAATCTTTTGCTCAACGATTCCACAAAGTTTTAAGGGAACATACTGAGGCAAGACTCAGCTCTATACTTGAAAAGTTTAGATGTGAAATCTCTATTTACTAATGCCCTGGTGGGAAAGACTATTGATATCAATTTCAACAAACTTTTTCCAGATCCGGGTGCATCTTTTAATCAATTGATCAAGACTTTTTTTAAACAGCTTTTAGAGATGGCTGTTCTGGACACGGCCGTTATCTTTCAAGGCATTTTATACAGACAGGTTGAAGTGGTGGCTATGGGGTCACCACTGGGTCCCATTTCGCGAGCGAGGAGGTGAATAACATGCTTCCCTTCATTGATTTTCTTGTTTCTAGAAGTGACTCAAGTTTTTACATGAGTGTCGATGGGGCTAATATGTTGACTAGATTAGAATAAATTTTTGGAGAGCTTGTTTCTTTGATTTTAACCAAAACTCTGTTTTAACCCTTCTCCACATATATCTTATACTCACTCATCAAATTAGATCAGCTTCCATGAAGAAATATCCTTTTTAATACAGCATTATATAATGATAATTGTTATCCTTTACGACTTTATTTATCAGATCGCTAAACAAATTGCTAATAGTGAAAATGATTTAACTATCATCTATACTTCCCTTACTGAAATTGAAAATGTACGCAAGTGTCCCTTTCTTACATGATTTTTCCTGTATGAAAGGTCAGAATTATTCATAAAAACCCATTCACAGTTGGGTCCCTGTAGGTCCATCCAACGTTGTATATAGATGTATAGAGATGTGATTACGGGATATACGTGGCGTGTACGAATAGATCCCCACAGGGGTATAAGTCATACAATTTGTAGTAGATTATCCAATTCTGAGCAATAAAATATAAGGAATCGTTTAAAAGTTTTGAGACATCCATTGGCAGCAGAGACGTTTCCTGTCATTGGACAAATGCAAAACAATATTGTAAGGGAATCTCAGCATCAGAACTACACTTTCACGTTATATACAAAATTAGAATATATAAAGTTACCTTTCTAATGATATATAATGATGTATACTTTGTTAATATAGTACCTATGATTTATCAAAGGTTGATATTAAAACCCTGAAAATGCATTTTTCCCGAAAGTTGTCTTTTAACTTTTTAAATAGCCATAATCTAAAAACATTTTCGTTGCACTATGAAAATATAAAATATTTCTTATATAATTGTGTATAAATAATATATCTCGCTTAATTTGTGAAGGTGGTATTGTTCGAAAAGGCTTCCCAATAAAACTCCATACAGGGAGGGAATTCAAGGGTCGAACAGGGAAAAAATTTGTAACCAAATAATTCTTTCACCAGGGTGTTATGATAGGTCCTTAGTATCACCAAAAAACCTAGCGTCCGGCTCCTAGCAAAATCCACCACGAAATTGCGATTTTTTTACATTTTCGCTTGATACCCCTAAACTATGCATTATATGGAAAACCTTACCATATACGAAATTAAAGCAGATTAAGTTAACGTTCTAATGATATATAAGGATGTATACGTTGTGGTGTTAGTATAACATCTATGATTCGACAAATGTGACTATAAAACCCGACAAATGCATTTTTTTCCGAATTCCGTCTTTCAACCTTGCTAATAGCCATTTTCTAAAAATAGCTTCGCTGCACTATTAATATATATCATTGTCTCTATAAATTGTCTGTATAATGGTGTATAATAGTGTATATTTTACTCAATTTGTGAAGGTGTTACCGCACAATGAAATTCCATAAGTGCGCTACTTACACGATATCTAATCTAAGAATTCGCTGTGGTCAATATGACTTACCATCCTATTCATTTAAATTGTTACTTAAAGTGCGGAAAACTTTTTGATTTATCTCATATATCAAATGCAAAAGTAGCGCACTCCTGGAACTTCATTGGGAACATTTTCAAAACCACGAGAAATTCCTTTTTTTTTCTGTTTATGGCTATTTATATGGTTAACAATGGCTGAGCTCTGTTGTTCATACCTAATTGACAGTTTATTTTGTATTAATCTCCAGGGAAGTGATTTTCCTGTAAAACGATGTAAGACTGGTCACAGTGCAACTATTTTTAACCATATGAATAACCATAACCACAGAATAAACTGGAATTTGTCAACTATAATTTATAGCAGCCAACGTTCGTACAAGAGCCAGATGATAGAGTCGACCTTGATTAAACAAATACCGGTAATGGACATCTCAAGGGGCGCATGGGATTCAGAATTCAAAGATGAAGTCCCCCTTCAACCAACGCTTAAGAAGATTAAAGAAAAATTATCAACTGGGGGTGACCTAGTTAAGCAACTACAGCTTACTTTTATCTTATATATATATATATATATATATATCATATATATATATATATATATATATATATATATATATATATATATATATATATATATATATATATATATATATTACGTATCGGGGCCTAGTATATACTGAATACGTAAACGGAAAATATCATGTGGAAATGCAAAGTAACTGGATTTTAACTTACCTTAAAAAAGGGGGTTTTTGGTATCATTATTTTTAGAGCAAGAGGTCGCCAGGGAAACTCAGCTAATTACTTTACATACATTTATTTGTTTACCAAGAGGCCGTTGAGTGGCCTGGGAACAGTAAACGCAACTTGTCCCACGTGGACCAAATCTATCTCACAATAAGGAAAAGATGGCCATAAACAGTTGTGTAACGAGGCTGGTTTCCGATAGGGATTATTGTGATCTCGGTTACTGTAAGGAAAGCATTTGCGGACGAGACAGGACACAGAAATCTGGAAAAATTTCCCAGATTAGACAAAATGAAAAAGGAAGACTTCTTGCACAAGTTACGGTTATTCAGTTTTATATAACACACTGGGGGAAAAGGACTCTAGTGTTTAACTGAGGTACGCAATGAAGACTTAATCTTTAACAAGTCACAATGGGAAGCACATGGCCCGATGAGGACAAAGGGCTTTTGATGTAAAAGTGATACAAGGGAAATTTGAAAATGAAATTAGCAAGAGTCGTCTTGGAGAAAAAGAGCTGGTTTGGAGTTTTACACTTTCTAGACGTACCGTAAATCCTTGAGGCTTGAAC
>NC_087209.1:83718822-83724033 GCF_015104395.2 Macrobrachium nipponense
AAATGCGATGATGAATACATCACCAAGGTCATTTCTAATTGAAACTATACATAAATGAATGGCTTCTACCATAGAATATGAATGTATTTTATACTAAAATTTCAGTCCTTCCCCGGACAATGAACTATTAGTCTTTCACTGGCTCTGGCCATGTAGTATCACCACATCAATTCATGAGCAAATACTTCAAGACTCGTGCCTCCTTTCCTCCGTATTTTCTCTCGCATTTATTCCGCTTACTATTAAACCTGATCCCGCTCTGCGTCAGCACATTGAGCAAAGAAGACATTCCTAACTCTTGTCTCTAACGTTTTAGTATTGGTTATGAAACTCAAAACATTTCTGATTTGAATGCTATCTTGCGCAGTCGTTGTACTAGAAGCGTCTCTTCAATGTGTTCTTTGAAGTCTTTGATTCCTGTGGATGGTCTTTTCGATAATCACTTTCTTTCTTATTCTAGGAACCATCGTCGCAAATCATTCGTAAGATCTTGTAGAGCTTCTCTTGTTAAGCGTTTTGGAGCAGATAGCCCTCATGCAGTTGTCACGGAGAAATGTCGCCTGACGAACTCATAAACTAGCTTTTCGTTGCTCACTCTTAAGGTATGTATTTCTCTTGTGTTTTAATGTCTATGTTATTGTTTCACATTCAGCGAGTGTGGAAAATCTTGCCACTACGTGCGGACGCCCGTGTTTGCTTCATCCTTCATCAAAGTAGTGATACAACACTAGATCCTATTAATTTTTCCAAACTTATATCATTATCTATACCATGTTGTGCAAACAGTGATGCAATCTCTCCCCACCGTTTTCTTTAGCGAAACTAATGCACTGCAACTATGAAGACGGGATCATTGCTCGGATGGTTTTAAGAGACTTTTGCATTCGTATAACAACCGCTGTGAACAGGACCTGAATCTGTTACAATAGTTCACTTTTAATTAATATTACATGCTCAGAATACAACTAAAAATAACAGATATGGCAATTCAAAGAAGTCCTTTGAACTGAAGGAATTCTGCAAAAGGTAAGAACGAAAGAAAGGAGACGGAGTAACAATTAGAAGAAAGTTGAGAAATTGTCCGTCTCGCGCGCACTTCTATGCCTGAGGTAACCCCCCCCCCCCCCCCCCCCCCCCCCCCCCCCCACACGCACACACACAAAAAAAAACACACACTCTCTCTCTCTCTCTCTCTCTCTCTCTCTCTCTCTCTTCTCTCTCTCTCTCTCTCATTAGTCTGAGGAAAGTAGTTTTATCTAGGAAATTGAGGCCTTATTATGTATACCATTTTTGAATCCCCATATTTGTTCCTTTGGAGTATAATGCAGCATTTCTTTTGCTAAAAGAATACTCAATATGTTCTTTGTCTGAAAGAATATTTCATATGTTGTTTAATAAAGAAAGTATTTAATATGTGTTGCTTTGATAAAACTAAATTGAAAAAATTATACGTTTTGTCTTTCATTTATAACCAAACGTTTGCAATTAGTTACAGGAAGAAGAAAAAAAGTATGAAGAATTTGTTCACAATTACTAAAACGTTACCAATATGTACCAGTACAGTTTACCTCTAATCAAGCAAAAAAGAAATAAATAACACATCAAAGTGACAATTCAAAAGCTACATGAGGACGATGCAAGTCTGTGTGCTTAATGCTGAGGTTCTTAAACTCGAAGACATCAGAATAACGAGTTACTGTTATGGTTGTCAATGATCGGCGCAGTTAAGTGATGAAATTTAGTTATTCTGAGACCAGGGGTCCAAAACTAGACTTTATTCACTTCAAGGGGCCATGCTGGCATAAGACCACTTTAAACCATGCTAAATTTCCTTCAGTAGGCTGAACTTTCAATACGCTATGATTTTAGTGGCCATAAAAGAAGTAAAGGAAATAGTGTTGGGGAAAATAATAACCCCAATGATCTCATTCATCAAGAAGATATTTATATCGTGAAATGTATAGGAAAGGAATCATATTTACTCGTGCAATGAATTAACAACCCCAGTTTGCCATCACCGGTCGTTACGGCGTGTGGGCCGGAGAGGTAGTGCCGTTCCATAAAAGGCAAGACAGGCGTTGGGAAAAAGAGTAAATTAATGGCAAAAACCTGAGAATAAATTTAATGGCTTTAGCCACACACATGCTCAGAAAACACAGAAAAAATCAAATAAATCCTTGGAGAAGTCAAATTGGCGCATTTGCTTGAAGTATGCTATGCTACTGATAAAGATTGAGGGGGAAATTTCAAGTCACTTGCACACCATTATCATTTATGCTACGATTAAAAAAATGTCTCGGATGAACTCCGAGATTAGCCTATAACCGTTACAGTTGCTACCAAACCCCATAACTAAAGAAGGGAGGAATGTGGCGAGCCTCTAAACAGAGAATCACATGGAAGTGAAACTTAAAACTAAACTGACTGACTTCATCAAGCATAACAGGCAATGAACAAAGATCTAGAAATTCTATTTTAGAACGCAGTTAATATTTTCCTCATCATTTCTGTGCCCCAGCCTCATAGGTGTATCCATCTTTAAATCTCATCACCAACCATAACTTCTCAAAATATCAGTTGTAATTAAAACTACAGACAGGACACTCTGCAGGAACTAGTATCATAACATAGACTAATTCGATTTCAGTCATTACCAGAGATGGTGTTTATTTATTAATAATACCCCAAATAAAAATGCGATGATGAATACATCACCAAGGTCATTTCTAATTGAAACTATACATAAATGAATGGCTTCTACCACAGAATATGAATGTATTTTATACTGAAATTTCAGTCCTTCCCCGGACAATGAACTATTAGTCTTTCACTGGCTCTGGCCATGTAGTATCACCACATCAATTCATGAGCAAATACTTCAAGACTCGTGCCTCCTTTCCTCCGTATTTTCTCTCGCATTTATTCCGCTTACTATTAAACCTGATCCCGCTCTGCGTCAGCACATTGAGCAAAGAAGACATTCCTAACTCTTGTCTCTAACGTTTTAGTATTGGTTATGAAACTCAAAACATTTCTGATTTGAATGCTATCTTGCGCAGTCGTTGTACTAGAAGCGTCTCTTCAATGTGTTCTTTGAAGTCTTTGATTCCTGTGGATGGTCTTTTCGATAATCACTTTCTTTCTTATTCTAGGAACCATCGTCGCAAATCATTCGTAAGATCTTGTAGAGCTTCTCTTGTTAAGCGTTTTGGAGCAGATAGCCCTCAATGCAGGTTGTCACGGAGAAATGTCGCCTGACGAACTCATAAACTAGCTTTTCGTTGCTCACTCTTAAGATATGTATTTCTCTTGTGTTTAATGTCATATGTTATTGTTTCACATTCAGCGAGTGTGGAAAATCTTGAGACAAAACATATAACCAATGCTTCCATCAGCAGTAAGTTATACCATGCCACAGAGAGAAGAAAAAACTGCTGCCGTGACAAAAAGCAAAAAACGTTAGGAAGAAGTTTTCACCAGAAACTGTAACAGGCAACCACACCTACCCTTATTCTGTGGCAGAATCTCTCTGGGCGTTAGCTGAAAATGCAAGCTAGGTTAATAAATCCCCGTAGATACAAAAATATACTTTTTATTTCCCAAATTAGCTAACATTAAAATGGAGCAAAATCAATTAATAAAAATGGAATAAAATGAATTAACTCTGGCCCCCAAAAACCATTATAATATCGTTTTCCTCTCCAAATCATGTTTAAATAAGTATCGCCTTTAATCTCATTATGTCTGACTAACCACAACATTTTAATAAGTCAATAAAGTCGTAGAGAATCAATTTTTCTATATGGTGACTTTGAACCCATCTGAAATAAAGAGACCACAATTATTACACCACTTTACCCATGAAAATTAATAAAAAAAGAATGTGTACTGCACCACACTTCTCTTTCTCCAGACCCAATAATTATTACTTTAAAGGTTAACTTTTTTAAAGTTTTTTCTTACGTTACATTATTTGATGGGTTTGCAATACCTGTGAACACCTCTTCCAGGCGTGTTCCGCACTCTGTCACAATTAATCATTGAGTGCCCTCTCGCAATACTTATTCCCCATAACCAGTCATATATCATTCGTTACGAACACATGCGCAGATACACTCTGTGTGGCACCCAGCAAACACGGGTGCTCCATGCCCAAGGGATGTGATTTCCAAGGTGTTATCGACCTCAAAGTGCATTGGTCATCTTTCCTGGCTGTTTTTTTTTCAGCATGTTCAAGGAATCCAGCGCTTGTCTCTAACCGACCTGTCTCTAACCGGAAAGAGCTGTGTCTTTTAAGATGGCTCAGCCACCTATGTCTTTTGTGCACTCCTGTCGCACAACACATTGGCTACTGTTATATACTAGTTCATAATATTTGCAAGATAGCCCCTGTAACACATATTTCGACTATCATTATAGTCATTATAACCGCAATCACTGGAACTGTGTAGCATTTTTCGAAGAAGAATTCATCGCCATCATTATCCTCTAGCGTTGGAACCGTAACCATCTCCAATGTAAGCGGAACTTGAACCGCCTCGTGGTTTCCATGTAAGTGTTTCATGAACACCTATGTCAAATAATTGTAGATCCCGGCTGAGCGTGTGAACCCTCTCGAAACAACACAGCATGCACCATTATTCAGCATCTTCGACCCCTGTAGGTATATCCTAACACCCTCATTGCTAAACTGCACATTCGACGTCTTCTGATGAAGGAATCGTAAACCGCCACCTCTTTGTCAACTTGACTCCCATGCAAGTGCATTGCTCCCGCCTCGTAGAAGATTGTAGAATCCTGATTTGTCCCAGAATATATCCTGAGACGATCAACCGACGACATCTCGTCCATTCCAAAGGCGATCCGTAACATCGCTGCTTGTGTGTAGAACCGACCTCTGGTGTTGTAGATCCAAGCTGTTTCCATCGTCATCCCTCGCATGAAGTTGTGCATTCTCTAAAGTCATCGTGTGTCCGTATTTGAAAAGTCTACATGATCATAGAATAACTAAAGTCTTGCTTTAATACACGAATTTGTCATTAACTAATATACCCAATCTCATAGTCAATTATTAAAAATTCCTCACTAAAATAAAATATGATCTTTACCTAATGAATCCTCAAAAACCCCCACAATGCCTATACAGCAAAATCCCTGTAATGTTTATACGGTTAACCTCCATCAAATATAATGCCGTATATCTCTTCTATC
>NC_087209.1:83724533-83729533 GCF_015104395.2 Macrobrachium nipponense
GATAGAAGAGATATTCGGCATTATATTTGATGGAGGTAAACATATAAACGTTACAGGGGTTTTGCTGTATAGGCATTGTGGGGGTTTTTGATAGTGTATTTGTCAGATATAGGATTAGTTATGAGGATTCAGTAGGTAAAGAGCATATTTTATTTTAGTGAGGAATTTTTAATAATTACAATGAGATTTGGGTATATAAGTTAATTTCAGAATTCGTGTATTAAAGCAAGACTTTAGTTATTCTATGATCATGTAGACTTTTTAAATACAGACACACGATGACTTTAGAGATTTCCCAACTTCACGCGAGGGTGACGACGGAAACAGCTTGGATCTACAACACCAGAGGTCGGATCTAAACACAAGCAGCGATGTTACAGATCGCCTTTGGAATGGACAAGATTTCGTCGGTAGATCGTCTGGGAGTCACGGGATATTTCAAGTTGACGAAGAGGTGGCGGTTACGATTCCTTCATCGGAAGACGACGAATGTACAGTTCAGCAACGTGGGTGTTAGGATACGCCTACAGGGGTCACAGATGCTGAAAATGGTGCATGCTGAGTTGTTTCGAGATGGTTCACACGCTCAGCCGGGATCTACAATTATTTGACATAGGTGTTCGTGAAACACTTACACAGAAACCACGAGGCGGTTCAAGTTCCGCCTACATTGGAGATGGTTACGGTTCCAACGCGAGAGGATAATGATGGCAATAAATTCTTCTTCGACAAATGCTACACAGTTCCAGTGATTGTGGTTATAATGACTATAATGATAGTCGAAATATGTGTTATAAGGGCTATCTTGCAAATACGTATTATGAACTAGTATATACCAGTAGCCGATGTGTTGTGCGACAGGAGTGCACAAAAGACATAGGTGGCTGAGCCGTCTTAAAAGGCACAGTAGTGAATTGTTAATCTCAGCTCTTTCCGGTTAGAGACAGGTCGGGTAGAGACAAGCACTGGATTCCTTGAACATGCTGAAATGAAAAACAGCCAGGAAAGATGACCAATGCACTTTGAGGTCGATAACGCCTTGGAAATCACATCCCTTGGGCATGGAGTACCCGTGTTTGCTGGGTACTACACAGGGCGTGTCTGCGTGTGTGTTCGTAACAAATGATATATGACTGGTTATGGGGAATAAGTATTGAGAGAGGGCACTAATTGATTACTTGTGACAGAGTGCGGAACACGCCTGGAAGAGGTGTTCAGAGGTATTGAAGACCCATCGAATAATGTAACATAAGAAAAAACTTTTGAAAGGTTAACCTTTGAAGTAATAATTATTGGGTCTGGAAAAAGAGAAGTGTGGTGCGGTACACATTCTTTTTTGATAAATAATTGTGGTCTCTTTATTTCAGATGGGTTCAAAGTCACCATATAGAAAAATTAATTCTCTAAGACTTTATTGACTTATTAAAATGTTGTGGTTAGTAGGACATAATGAGATTAAAGGGGGTACTTATTTAAACATGATTTTGGAGAGGAAAACGATAGTTTAACGGTTTTTTTGGGGTCAGAGTTAATTCATTTTATTCCATTTTTATTAATTGACTCTGCTCCATTTTAATGTTAGCTTATTTGGGAAATAAAAAGTATATTTTTGTATCTACGGGGATTTATTAGCCTAGCTTGCATTTTCAGCTAATGCCCAGAGAGATTCTACCTCAGAACAAGGGTAGGTGTGGTTGCCTGTTAGCAGGTTGTTTCATATTGTTTAAACAAGTGTCAGTTAGTCCTTAAAACTCGCTTAATATATATATACATACATACATACATATATATATATATATATATATATATATATATATATATATATATATATATCTATATATAGATATATACTATATATATATATATATATATATATATATATATATATATATATATATATATATATATATATATATATATATATATATATATATATATATATATATATATATATATATATATATATATATATATATATATATATATATATATATATATATCTATATATAGATATATATATATATATATATATATATATATATATATATATATATATATATATATATATATATATATATATATATATATATTCATTGAATAGAATGGCTTTTTCACTGTTTACCAGCTTTTTTGAAATTGATTCATATTTTCTAATTATTTTCTTCACTTCATTGTTCAGGTTACTAATGGACACATAATGGGGTTCTTCCATTTACTCCAGTATTTTTACAAAAACGCGACAGCTGTTTCGTCACCTATACGTATTGACGTTATCAAGCGTACTGATACAAATATGAGCCTACATGCGTTTTGTGACGTCATGAGAACGGAAAGGTAGTACAATTGCCAGATACCTAGTTTTAAATATTTACAAAGACTATAGTGAAACATAAATAAGACAAATAAATAAATATGTTAACAGAAATTATATCAAAAGTTTGAAAGTAAGTTATTATATACAAATTTTACATAAAGATATATTAATTACATATATGTTTAATTAACAAATGTCAGTGTGCGCTCCTGTCCGCGTGTCTTGTTCCACGTGGTTGAAGGGGTTTTTTTCTGCCCTCCTACACGAGGGCAAAGATCGGTCTGCCTCGCGTTGGATGTTAAGGTTTGGTTTGGGCGTTGCGTGGCGATGCTGACGGCTTCTGATATCAATAAACGATTGTAGTTGCCTTCCTTTGTTGGATTATTTGGTTTTTGGTGTTTGTGAGAAAGTTCTTGCAAGGATGGTTTTTTATTGTGGGTATCACAAAGTGCTGGTGAATAGCACCTTGGTTTCTGTGGGCCTGCATGCGACGTTTGAGTGTAGTTGTTGTGTGTCCGATATAGCATTTTTGGGGGACTGACATTGCTCGTCAGCACAGACAAACTTGTAAACTATATCAGATTCAACCTCTTTCTCCGTCGATGGAGCCGTACTATTTTTCATTACCAGTGAGGCCGTAAGATTTTGGCTTGCAGTAAATTCTGCTGTTATTTTGTTATATGGTGCTAGAGATGTGGTTCCTCTTCGCAGTATACCAAGGAGGGCTTTCCTTTCGTCTTCGTGGTGTTTGTTGTATTAGATCTGGTGGTATAATATCACTATTTCTTTGTCTTTGTCTGTGTGTTGTCCTCGGGGTCGGGTTTTGGAAAGCCTCTAATCTCTTGTTGACAACTTGCTGGATCATGTCATCTGGGTAGCCGTTATTTGTGAGCAGCTGTTGAACTCTGTTAATTTCTTCGTTCGTCGCTTTCCACGTCGAACAGTGTGTTAAGGCACGTTTTATGTATGCATTTACCACAGACCGTTTATATGCATCAGGGCATTCTCCTCTAGCATTTAGCATCTCCCGCATCTGTTCCTTTTTAGTGTATACGGTGGTATTGTAGTTTGTGGTTTTTCTGGGTCACAGTACGTCCAAGAAGGGTAGCATTTCTCATTACTTTTTTCTACCGTAAAATTCAATGTAGAATTTGCTCGGAGTTTATTCACTAATTCATCTATGTCGTTTTCGCCCTTTGTTGTGATAAAGATATCATCATATATCTCCCATAGATTCTGGGTTTTGAGTGTTCTTCAAAGTGACCTCTTCTGTGTGTGCCATGTATGCGTTTGCAAAAGAACCCCAAGGGGGAACCCATTGCTACGCCGTCCTTTTGCCGATATATTTCGCCCCTATGTGAGAGGAATGGGGCTTCCTTTGTACATGCTTCTAGCATCTCTTTTAAGATCTTTTCGGGTATCGGTAATGGTGGTTTTTTCAGACCGGTATATCTTGTTCATGATGATTTGTATTGTTTCATCCACTGGTACGTTATAAATAACTTTCGACGTCCAGAGATGCTATGTCCTTCGTCGGGTGTGGTGTCTTGCAGTAGATCGATGAATTCCGTCGATGATTTTAGCGAGAACGTTGAAGGAATGTACGGTCGTTATAATTTCGTTCAATTCTTAGCCACTTTATACATGGGGATGTCATTTGGGATATAATGGCCGTAATGGTTTCCCTGTTGTGGATCTTGACTGTGCCGTAGCAGTATCCGGGTGCAAAGTCTCCGATGATTTTTGGAAAGTTTAACTGTTCTCTGTTCTTTGTTCGCGTTTTTCTGTTAGTCTCATCATCTTCTTTTTGAGGTCATTTTGTCGGGTCTTTTTTAAGTGGCTGAACTTATTCGTATCACTTAGTATATTATCCATTTTGGTGTCGTATTCTAATCCTGTTCATTATGACGTACACTGCGGTTTTATATCTCCTTTGCGTATTATTATGGTTTCGTTTTCCCTCAATTCTTTGCCGCTTTCTTTAGCTGTGGACTGACTATGCGACTAAAGTAGTTACCACGTGTTCTGTTGGCCTCACCCAGTAATTCAGCGATGCACTCTTGTTTAAGTTTCGATTTTGCGTTCTTCTTTCAGTCGCAGTAGTTTATCGATTAACACTTCTGTATTAATCCTCTTGGATTCAGGGTGTGGTTTTCGTATGTAATGGCAGTTCAAGCTAGATTTAGTACTGCTTTTGTGTTCATTTAACTCTTATTCCTGATAGGTTAATATACCCTGCTATTTTCTCTTCGTTTCTCACTGGTCCACCCAAAGAACACCCAAAACCCAGAATCTATGGGAGATATATTGATGATATCTTTATCACAACAAAGAGCGAAAACGACATAGATGAATCAGTGAATAAACTCCGAGCAAATTCTACATTGAATTTTACGGTAGAAAAAAAGTAATGAGAAAATGCTCCCCTTCGGTTGGACGTACTGTGACCCAGAAAAACCACAAATACAATACCACCGTATACACTAAAAAGACAGATGCTGGGAGATGCTTAAATGCTAGAGGAGAAATGCCCTGATGCATATAAACGGTCTGTGGTAAATGCATACATAAAACGTGCCTTAACACACTGTTCGACGTGGAAAGCGAGAACGAAGAAAAATTACAGCGTTCAACAGCTGCTCACAAATAACGCTACCCAGATGACATGATCCAGCAAGTTGTCAAC
>NC_087209.1:83734533-83762033 GCF_015104395.2 Macrobrachium nipponense
TATACTCCAAAGGAACAAATAGGGGATTCAAAATGGTATACATAAATAAGGCCTCAATTTCCTAGATAAAACTACTTTCCTCAGACTAATGAGAGAGAGAGAGAGAGAGAGAGAGAGAGAGAGAGAGAGAGAGAGAGAGAGAGAGAGTGTGTTTTTTTTTGGGGGGGGGGGGGGGGGTTACCTCAGGCATGAGACGAGCGCGCAAGACAGACAATTTTTCAAACTGTCTTCTAATTGTTACTCCGTCTCCTTTCTTTCGTTCTTACCTTTTGCAGATTTCCTTCAGTTCAAGGGACTTCCTTAAATTACCAACTCTATATTTTTATTTCAACATTAATTTAAGGTATCTGTATTTTAGTTGTATTCTGTGCATGTAATATTAATTAAAAGTAAACTATTGTAACAGATTCAGGTCCTATTCACAGCGGTTGTTATAAGAATGCAAAAGTCTCTTAAAACCATCCGAGCAATGATCCCGTCTTCATAGTTGCAGTGCATTAGTTTCGCTAAAGAAAACGGTGGGGAGAGATTGCATCACTGTTTTCACAACATGGTATAGACAACGATATAAGTTAGGAAAAATTAATAGGATCTAGTATTGTAACACTACTTTGATGAAGGATGAAGCAAACACGGGCGTCCGCACGTAGTGGCAAGAGGGGGCACTGAAATCCTTGAAAAAAATCTTCCATTTTACATTATATTCTTACAGTTTAAGTAAATTAAAGGTATCAGTATATATTGTGTGTTATTTGTATACAGCTTTTTGTATTCGTATAACTGCGTTGTTCTTCTCAGAAATATATTACATGCAATTCCACTGCATATAATATATATATATATTATATATATATATTATATATATATATATATATATATAATATATTATATATATTATATAATTTGGCCCTCTTGGAAAATATGCTGCGGGCGCCCATGGATGCAAACCAAGAATGAGGCAGCATAAAATAACTGTGAACTCAGGGAATGAAAGGGAGAGAGATAAGTGATGAACTTGGCGAATAAAATGTTGATAATGAGATATGAGATTAAGGATTAAAATTTTCATAATTAGTAAGGAGATTGAGAAAGTAAATGATGATACAAAGTCAAACAGAGAAAGAGACAGATACAAAAACACTAAATTAAAAAAAAAAGCACCAAGGATGTTCAGAACAGAGATAAATGAGGGCGTTAGAAATAACAAGGCAGGAAATAAAATCGGTGGAATAGCTTAAAAAATGTTTCCATCCTTCAGCATAATTATGAACAGTATCATAAAGAACTAAATAATTTTGAAGATATAAGAATAAGTCAGTCAGTATGACAGTATGGTTAAGGAAAATATCGTAATCAGATTTTGATAAAAAAAAAAAAAAAAAATGTTTGAGCGTGTATTGGTTATGAAAAGGCAAACACATTCTATACTGTCTACGTGCTTCACAACAATGATTAGAGTTAAATTTGATACTTTCAGGTCAAAGGTCGAGGTCAGAGATTTTTGTTGCTTCTAGGGTTTCAAAACATTACACATATTTGCGGTATCCTTCTCATGCACAGAAATGAGTCATAACCCCATAATAAAAACTCAGCCCCATTACTACCTTTAATTTGAACAGATCATCTTGAACTCAGTGATTTCCTTTCAGCTTTTAGTTTCCAGTAAAAGAAAACGATTGAGAGGCTTTGTCTGTCCGTCCACACTTTTTCTGTCTGCCCTCAGATTTTAAAAACCACTGAGGCTAGAAGGCTCCAAATTCGTAGATTGATCATCCACCTTCCAATCATCAAACATACCAAATTGTAGCCCTCTATCCTAGGTAGTTTGTATTTTATTTAAGATTGAAGTTAGCCATGATCATAAGGCTGGCAACTATATAGGACAGGCCACCACCGGGCTATGGTTAAGACTTTATGGGCCGCGGCTCATACAGTATATCGAGACCACCGTATGATAGATCTATTTTCGGTGACCTCTTATAAAAAATGAATGTTTAAATTAAGAACGAACTTTGAACGTCAGTGGCATCCAAGTAGGACAGAACTGCATCCCTCCCTCACCTTCCCTGTAGGTACTCAGCAACATGTCAGATATGCCATTACGAATTACTCGAATTTCCATCAGCATAATAACATTAGGCCCTCCCCAATTAAGACCTGCGTTCTAGTGTCCTCGTCGATGAAAAGCACTGGATATTTTTAATTGTCATCTCTGGAATGACTGAAATCTACGAAATCGCAGACTTTCATCCTTTTCTGTTGGGTCTGTATTTTTTTGTCTTATTTGGTCCGTCTTATATATCAGATTTTAGAGACTGATAAGATCATAGTCATATTTCTGATATAGTATGTGTGAGTGTGTATTTCCATGCATTTATGTGTTTATGCATGTAGCATGATAATATAGTATTTGTGAAGTGTTGGTCAATCATCATAATTAAATTGTTTTGTTCCCGTAAGAACGGAGCGAGTCCTTTCTCACGGAAATTCCCATTAAAACTGTTACCGCTTTCGTTGACACTTTCTTTGATAAAGATACCTTAAGCCAAAATTTTCATTTTCTTTTCACCTTCCTTTCTATTTTTCTAAAAGACGAGTTCAGGTACGATAGTTATGGAAGAAGACATTACTGCTGTTAGGGCACACAATCTGTTCCAGCTTCATCAGATTTAATCGGGAGATTCGGTATTTACAGAACTATTTTTTTAATTAATTTTCAGTCACATTATTTGGGAAAGTTGTTAATTCCATAAGTTCCGAATTTCAGTATACCAAAGAAAAGTATATATATATATATATATATATATATATATATATATATATATATATATATATATATATATATATATATATACATATATATATATATATATATATATATATATATATATATATACACATATATATATAATAATATAATAATAATAATAATAATAAAAGGAGCAAATAAAAAACGGCAAAACATAGAAAGTAAGTACTATATTTCAGAGACTGGTGTCTCTCTCTTCACGTGAGTAATGAATGAGAAAATTTACAGAAAAGGCGGTATTTTATAACAAGAGATCCATCCACAGGTTACCCCAGTCGATAATTTCTCTTTAATCAACTTAAGCGTTGGTTGAAGGGAGATTTTATCTTTTGAAATCTGAATCCCAGGCGCCCCTGGAGATGTCCATTACTGGTATTTGTTTAATCAAGGCCGACTCTATCATCTGGCTCTTTTACGAACGTTGGCTGCTATAAATTATAGGTGACAAATATTCCAGTTTATTCTGTAGTTATGGTTATTCATATGGTTAAAAATAGTTGGTCTGTGACCAGTCTTACATCGGTTTTACAGGAAAATCACTTCCCCAGAGCTTAATACAAAATAAACGGGCAGTTAGGTATGGACAACAGACCACAGCTATTGTTAACCATATAAATAACCATAAACAGAAAAAAAATGGAATTTCTCACGGTTTTGGAAATGTTCCCAACGAAGTTTCATAAGTGCGCTACTTTCACATTCGAAATATAGATAAATCAAAAAGTTTTCCGCACTTGAAATAACAATTTTTTGTATAAGATGATAAGTTATTTTGACCACAGCGATATTCTTAGATTAGCTATCGTGAAAGTAGCGCACTTACGGAACTTCATTGGGAACATTGTCAAAACCGTGCGGTAACACCTTCACAAATTGAGTAAAATATACATTATTATACACTATTATACAGACAGTTTATAGGGAAAATGTTATATATTAATAGTACAGCGAAGCTATTTTTAGAAAATGGCTATTAACAAGGTTGAAAGACAGAATTCAGAAAAAAAATGCATTTGTCGGGTTTTACCGTCAGCCTTTGCCGAATCATAAATGCTATGCTAACACACAAAGTATACATCCTTCATCCTTATATATCATTAGAAAGTTAAGTTAATCTGCTTTAATTTCGTATATAATAATGTTTTCGATAAAATGCATAGTTTAGGGGTATCAAGCGAAAATTTAAAAAAATCGCAATTTCGTGGTGGATTTTGCTAGGAGCTGGACGCTAGGTTTTTTGGTGATTCTAGGGACCTATCATAATACCCTGGTGAAAATATTATTTGGTTACAAATTTTTTCCCGGTTCGATCCTTGGATTCCCCTCCTGTAGGGAGTTTTATTGGAAACCCTTTTCGAACAATACCACCTTCACAAATTGAGCAATATATATTATTTATACACAATTATATACGAAATTTTTTATATTCTCATAGTGCAACGAAAACGTTTTTAGATCATGCCTATTCAAAAAGTTAAAAGACAAACTGTGAATGGGTTTTTATGAATAATTCTGAACTTTCATACAGGAAAAATCATGTAAGAAAGGGACACTTGATAGTTAAATAATTTTCACCATTAGCAATTTGTTTAGCGATCTGATAAGTAAAGTCGTAAAGGATAACAATTATCATTATATAATGCTGTATTAAAAAGGATATTTCTTCATGGAAGCTGATCTAATTTGATGAGTGAGTATAAGATATATGTGGAGAAGTGTTAAAATAGAGATTTGATTAAAATTAAAGAAAGAAGCTCTCCAAAAATTTATTCTAATCCAGTCAACATATCCCTATTCACACTCATGTAAAAACTTGAGTCACTTCTAGAAACAAGAAAATCAATGAAGGGAAGCATGTTATTCACCTCCTCGCTCGCGAAATGGGACCCAGTGGTGACCCCATAGCCACCACTTCAACCTGTCTCTATAAAATGCCTTGAAAGATAACGATCGTGTCCAGAACAGCCATCTCTAAAAGCTGTTTAAAAAAAGTCTTGATCAAATGATTAAAAGATGCACCCGGATCTGGAAAAAGTTTGTTGAAAATGATATCAATAGTCTTTCCCACCGGGGCATTAGTAAATAGAGATTTCACATCTAAACTTTCAAGTATAGAGCTGAGTCTTGCCTCAGTATGTCCCCTTAAAACTTTGTGGAATCGTTGAGCAGAAGATTATTTCTTAAAGAAGAACGAGAAATCTGGCTATTTTATAATGTGAGATATTTCACGATGAGAGGATTGGACGCAATGAAACTCCTTTGTGAGCGGATCATACAAAATCCTAGATGATCCTCCGGTAAAAAAGAATTCTTGGTAAGTATTATCACTGATGACGTTATATTGTTTATGTGTGCTTAAAAACTGTTGATTTTGATCTCTATTCTTAAAATACAGGGATAATCAGAACTCCTATTCCTTCGAGTATATATTTTGCCTAGATAGTTTGTAGCAGCTCCCGAATGATACCTGACGGTAGGAGATAACTGGAAAATGGACTGCTCTCCCGCTGTAGATCCTCAAATAGCGTCCCAAATTCACCTAATCTATCGCTGTGCATTCGAGGGATCCACCCAAAAGGTTCGGTATTGTCCCTTTTATTTTTCCCTAAAAGGGGGTAAATATAGGCATTATGGTTAACCGTACTTCTCACTGTAGACTGTGTAAACACGTGGCCAATATTATCTGTTTCTGCAGAAGGACGCACCTGTATGCGGCATCACGTTAAAAAAGACACCTAGCCGCGATGCGGCGAACGCATCTACGTGCAGCAACAATTCAGTGCAAAACAAGCCTTTGTTGTTTCCTCTCAGGGGGGTGGGGGTAGGGGAAGTCGATTATCTCTCTGATGCTGTCACAGGGACATTCTAACAGTAGGTATTTTAACAAAGCAATGCTCTCTTATGCTTTTTCTCTCTTCCCTCTTTCTTTCCACCGTAATTAATGCCGCCACTAAAGCCCAGTTACTGTGCAGGCAAAAACTGAACGTTAGTGGGTTCAGAGTTGCCTGCACAGGCCGACGTGCAGGCATAACTGCACAAGTATAACTGAAAGTTAGTGGGTTCAGTTTTACCTGCACAGCCCGACTGTGCAGGCTTAACTGCTCAGGTATAACTGAACGTTAGTGGCAGCCTTAACTGAGACCCACCAGGCAACTGAATTACTGCTAAAGACAACAGAGCAAACTGGACTTTATGAAACGCTCCCATTTGTCCCTTCTCGTCCGATTGGAGAATTGAACTCGGGTCGTCCATTTGAGAACTAGACATACTTCCTCTAAACTAAGAGAGAGAGAGAGAGAGAGAGAGAGAGAGAGAGAGAGAGAGAGAGAGAGAGAGAGAGAGAGAGAGAGAGAGAGTGAAAATGCTAAGCTCAAAACAACTGCAAGAATTCCTATGGAACTCGTAAGTCTTGCATGATTCGCCGTCACTTTTTGGAGAAAACACATAGAAAATTTTTGTAATGAAGGGCATAAGTCTTGAAGGTAGACCGCTGAACTTTATTCCATTTCTCTAACGAAACCAGTCTCTGTGGCAAAAGAAGCAAGTTATGAGTGTCAAAGTGACACTTATTCGAAAGTTTTTTGTAGTATTTCTCGTGAAATGCGCTCAAAACTTATGGGACATTCAATTCCCATAGTCCAGTTATTGCTCTTACTGTAAAATAAGTAGGGATTAAGGAAACTAGAGGATTCTGTGCAGTGATCAGGCTACATATGCATTTGCCTTTCTCTTCCGGACTTTTAGAGCCTTCAAGAGAGAGAAATGTAACGGGGTCGGTTTCCAGCCTTTTTAAACCCTCTGGTAACAAACATTATTAGGAAAATTGGGGCATGACTGAAATCCTAGAATTATATATATACATATATTTATATTCTATAAATATATATAAATATATCATATATTATATATATTATATATATATATATATATATATATATTATAATATATATATATATATATATAGTATTAATAATATATAATAATACATTTAGGGCTGTTGCCTTGTATAATAAGGCGCCCTATGAGGTAATGTTAGACTTGCGATAACCTTATGCTAAGTCGATTGGTATTGCACTTCCATATTCATTGGAGTGTCTTGGGGTTTGTAGATCACTTACGAAGTCGGTATTATCTTCTTGGTTATGACGACGATGTGTTAAACTCATGATGATTTGGCAATGATGTGAGGATCTAGTAGAAACCACGAAGTACAAAAATACTTATATTCTCTGAATTTACATGGTGAAGATCAGGTATGATTGTACAAGTCTTCTAATGATGATAGCTTGATCGCTTCTGCCAATGATGATGGCTAATTCTATTCTCTCTACATGATAAAGCTTAGGTAAAGAGGTACAGGTCTTCTAATGATGATAGCTAACTCTATTCTGCTTAACTACCATCTCTGTTACCAGTCATAAAGGAACAGACAGTAGCTCAAACATATGAACATACAATCAGATGACATAGTTACATACGAACATACAATCAAAATGAGACACGCTACAGATCACGTAGGCCGTTTGAATTATAGGTCGCGGTAGTTGTCTCAAGCAGGGAGCTTGGACTAAAGTTTATAAACAATTGAATGACTACAGGTGACGGCATGTTATCTTAGCCTACTTTTATTGTATACGTCATCTTTAGCGTCTCTAGTCTGATCACATTCCTGCAAGCAATCTGGTTGACCTCTTTAGTTTTAGTCTTTTATATATATGGAATAACATTCCATATTTTTATTATGTAAACACTTACATTAGCTCGGTCAGCTACCAAAACCAACCACTGAATATTACTCAAGCTTGACTTGCATTTGACTTATAGGAGTGTGATACAGACACTATGTGAAAATAGAAAGTACTTATAAGTAAAAAAAATTCATGGTGTACACAAATACAGATTCAAGTAATAAAATATTAGACATAACATGCATATGATATTCGTAAATAATAGTGATCACGTGATATATACTGATACAGTTTTTCACTTCATCTCATTAAGATACATATGTTACAGAAAATACTAATGTACTCTGATAATCGCATAGAATGAAGATTAACATGATAAAAATCATATTTTAACTGATAAAAATTTCATATATGAATTGATAAAAATTATTAATGTTTATGCTAACTGTTATATATCTGATTCATTAATCCATATACTAACTCATATATAACTGCAGTTATTGGTAAGATAAAAGGTAACAGATTGATTATAGGCTACCTGATTTGTTTATACATATGTATATGGATTCATATAATTATGATTAATATATGTGCACTTTAAATAGATTCCTATTGCATACACGCAAACCTAATGCGTACACGCAAAAAATATATTTCGATTCTGTTATTTATGATCATTTATATATAGGATACATGATACTTTATATATATAGGATACATGATACTTTATATAGGATACATGACCGAGGTTATACTACTTCACATTTAACTAGAGTTCGAACAACTTTTCGTCCATTACACAGTTCCAGACAACCACCTATAGCCAAATGAAATGGCCAATTTCAATTGGTTAAAACAAGGGGAAAATTTGCCTGGGCGGGTCCAACGTTCTATTTCGGCCTCATACTTATTCTCTGCATCCTAAGCCACACGATTACGTTCGCGATGAATAAAATCATCCCCAGCACGAGTCCTTCGCCAGCAAAGTAGAGTTGAATATCCTTCGGGTCGTAATTGTCGGAAGTATGTCCCTTTTGTAGTCGATTTCCGACAGCCGCCGGAGCGTTCCGCATTAAAATGAGATTAACGACGGGATACGGTGTCGGTTGAAGAAGTCCATGATGGTGCTTATTCCCTTCACATTGTAGGTGGTTGTTACTCGACTGCCGTCGTCCGCAGCGACGAACGATTTTTTTGAAGTTGCGATGTGAAACTCTCGTACTGCAGGATACTGTAACCAGGTTCCATTAATCAGCCTGCAAGTGAAATTAAACGTGTCACAAGGGCAAAGGAAATTCAAACGACATCCAAATACAGGGGGGGAGAAAACCATTAAGACCAGACTTAACCCACATGAATTCGCTGATTTTTTATGGAATTCAAAAGAGTCAGCTGTACAAACTTTTTTATCCATGGCATTAACAATGAGTGAACCTATCCAGGTCTATGATGACTGTAAAAATATCCATAATTATAAAAAATAAACAGATATCAATACGAATCCCAAAGAAAATTCTATATTACTGGTAGTAAATTACTAGACAAAGAAGTGGAAAACGGAGCTATGTTTAAGATTGCCAGGCAACATAAGAGTCAAAGAGAATATTAATCATGATTCTGTATTTCTCTATGCCAACTGAAATTAAACTGTGATAAAATCTGATCCTATGTGCCCCTAACAAAAGTTTCATATTCAATTTTCTTGCGCGCATCCTCTGAGGTTAATTTTTAAACTTTATTAATAGGCTAGAGATGCAAAGAAAGAACCCACTATGTAACTAATTTCTATATAAACTTTGGGTTTTTTTCAAGAAAATGTAACATTTTCCCATGAATGTGATTTACTTGGATTGTAATAGACTAATGTTGCAAGTAAATATTTCATATCCATGACTTGATACTTCTAAATATCCGTTTACCAATGTCATAAGCTAAATTATTGACTCTAATTGTCTATGAGGTTCAGAAAAAATTAATTCATTTTGATGTTATAGAAATTCTATTTGCTTATTTTGTTTATTCATTTTAAAAATGATTGCAACTCCTTAACTAATTGCATTGCACACACGGATAAGAATAGGTTATGGCATGTCATGTGACCTATGAACCACATGTGAAGTTCATGAGCTAAGCATTCCTTTCTCCAGTCAATCTGCTTCGCAAGCAGTTTATTGAGGTTATAAAGAACAATGATTAGTCGGCAAACGCGACAGGCCTCTTCTAGACTGATGACGTCGTCACCAGCTTAAGAGCTACGTTACTTGCTGTAAAAGAAACGACTTAGTATAAATTTTTTTGTTTTTTTGTTTTTTAATAGTCGACCCACACGAAAAGAATGTCTGAAAAAAAAAAAAAAAACAGTACCAAAATTGAACAATATATTAGTTTCATGTTGGATATCTGCATGATTGTAAATAAATGTAATACTGTTAAATTAGATATTCCTTATTCAAACTAATGAAAAGGGTTTCCATACAAATTTTATATATATTATTTGCCCTGTATAAGATTCATATAGGATTATTCCATAGAGATACATTTTCACTTCTAGACTTCCTGACTTCAAAATCTCTTTTATTTTATTTTATTTTATTCATTTATTTTTATTTATTGTTTTTTGACTACGAATATAAATCACCGGGACGGACAATAGTCAGTAGGTTTTGATATGTTGTCGAGGAATGCTGTGCTGCCATCTCTTGTTTATATTTTCACTCCATGGACTAAAGAAGTTATTTCTTTATTTGGTTGTCCTTGTTTTTGTCGAGGAATGCTGTGCTGCCATCTCTTGTGTATCTTTCACTCCATGGACTAAAGTTATTTCTTTATTGGTTGTCCTTGTTTGATTTTGTTTTCTTAACATGGAGAGTCCCCGGCATTTCTCTAATCACTACCTGACACCTAGCCACCCGTAACAGTAAGTACTGAAAAAGACTCCTTTATATAAATTGTTTCTATGTATTAGTGTCTTTATATAATGTCGTGTTAAAGTGATTCAGTGTTTATAAGTGTATACTGTATAACTAATGAAGATTGTTTGTGTATTGGAAATGTATGTTAACCTGTCCTGAGTGTTTAAAGTTTATAGAGTATAACAAGGTTTTACTTCATTGTGAATTTCTGCATTTCAAGGAACAATTAATTATATATAGTGTTATATAGCTGAAATATTTATATTTTGCAGAACTCCTTAGACCTTGGTCAGTCTTCTCCATTCTTGATCCTAGACCCTAGACTCTTGGTCCTTGGATCTTATTTCATCTTAAGACGCTCCTGATTCTTCGTCAGATTGTAATCACGTGCAGTACTTTTCCAGATCCTGATTTTACTCGCAAGATCTTCATTAGACATTTATATTATTATAAAGTTCCTGGTGTTATACATGAAGTTTGTTAATTTTGTATGTTTCAGTTTGTAAATATATTTTAAGTTAATAGAATTTTTCATGTATACTTTTATATTAAAAATTAAACAAGAAAGCTTAAAAAAATGAACAATCATATATAATTTTAAAAGAACCAGAGTTCATGGATTATAAAATCTAAAAACCATAACTCGACAATTGGCGCAGTGAGTAGGATGATTTGTTCATGATTTAATGTTTTCTGTTTTCTATTTGATTTTGTACCAGGAATTGATGAGAGAAGTGTCGGACTTGGACCCCAGGTGTGTGTTGGTTTCAAATGAGTCTTGTTGTTTATCTTCCCTTTTTGATTCTATGGAAGTAAGGTAAGACCTTGAAATTGTTAAAAAGGAGTTTGTTATGGAAATTTATGGCTGGTGGTATGTCGCTGTCCTGTTGATGACTTAAAATTTTTGTAAGTTTTGCAATGCGTTTTTGTATAGAGCGTTAATTAGATGTTAAGTATCTTGATTATATGCTTACAATAACTTTTGCATTCTTATTAGTATACGGGCATTAATTAGAGGTTGAGTATCTGATTAAATGCTTAATTTTTGTGTGCATTCTCAAACTTATATAAAGTTTGCGCGAGTTGTTTACAGCAATACATTATGAATTAGTTTTGTGATTCAGTGTTTGCTAACAATGTAACTGCGTTATTGTTATAATGGGCTTGCTTTAAAGTAACTTGTTCTTAGCAGTCTTGTTTTGAATAATTTTATATGCGTGGGTCAAAGTTTAACTTCATTCATTAAGTAGTGTTTACATTTTACGATGATTGATTATTCACGTAGAGTGTAATTTCTAGTTGTCGTTCACTTGTTTTCAGGGAATGTTTACTTGGATGTATTTTGTACGTTTAGTTATCGTGTACTGATTTTTAATTTTCATTATGGATGTTAAACCGTTAATTGACAGTGCAATTAAACAAGGCCTTACTGGTACTCAAATTGATGAATTTGTACAGAAACAGTTAAAGCTTCAGATAGAATATGACGAGGTCCGAAAGAAAGCAGACGAAGAAAGAGAAGAAAGAGTCGCAAAGCGTTGAGTTAGATAAAACTAGAGAGAGAGACGAGAGAGTAGAGAGAGAGAGAGAGAGAAAGAAAACATGAATTAGAGGTACTTAAATTGAAAGCTAGTCCTGATTACACTCCAGATCATAATCCCATTGTTGATCCCTTAAGGTCGTCTTTGCCTAAAATTCCACCATTTGACGAGACCGTTGACGAAATAGACTTGTACATAGATCGGTTTGAGAGATTAGCGAAATTTTAACAAATGGAAATGAGAAAATTATTCAATGTATTGGGAACTCTATTGCGTGGTAGAGCTTTGAAAGTTTATTGTAGCTTGTCCCAGCGATATTGTCAATAATTTGTTGCACTTAAGAAAGCTCTGCTTAAAGCTTTCACATTTAATTCTAATGTATATCGAAGGAAGTTTAGAGATTCTATTATTGATACTGACGAAAGTTTTGTACAGTTCAATTGTAAATTGGGACAATATTTTGATAAGTGGTTGGAACTAGCAAATGTAGAGAAAAATTATGAATCTGTTAGAGATTTTATGATTTTTGATCAAATGTTATCTAGTTGTTCTAATGATCTTCGTTCATTTTTGCTAGAACAGTCATTTCAGAATTCGTGTCAACTTGCTGAGAGTGGCAGATAGATATCTAGTTGCTCATGGTATGAAGAAATGCCGTAAGAGTAATGATAAAATTCACTCTAAACCTCATGCTAAACCTCTTGCTGATAAAATTTCAATTTCTCCTAAAGTTTCGAATTCGGTAACTACATCTGATTCTAATGTTAAATGTCATCATTGTGGTGAAGTTGGTCATATTCGTCCTAATTGCTCTGTGTACAAAAAATTAAATAAGAAATCTGATAAAGTAGTGCCTAAAATAGGTGTAGTACTTGGCCGTGAAGAAAAATTGCATAATTGTGTAACTGATACCGATGGAAAGATTTTTGATCAGTCAGTTGAGATAGTTTTTGATACTGGGTGTAATACCGTGGTTGTTAGAGATACATTAGTACCTTTAAATTACCCTCGTGGCAGGAAAGTGAAAGTTTATGACTATCTTGGTAGACCTTTGTACCTAAATACAGTGCATACAATTGTTGAGTCTAAATTCTTTTCTGGTGAAGTTAAAGCTATGTTGCCCCCATACGTTGCGCAGATGTCATTATTGGTCTTATACCTGGCTTACTTAAAAACATAAGTTAATGCAGGTTTAAGTTTAATTCATGGTGATGAGTTTGCTTCTGATCGTAACGTTAACGTAACTGTTGTAACGAGAGCAAAAGCTAAGAGTAAAGTAAATGAAACGTCCTATGTCTAGTAATCTGAATCTTTGGATAAGGAATATGGTCTTAATTCTGATGAATTTAGGAAGTATCAAAATGAATGTCCTTCACTTGCTAGTATTCGTAAGTTGCTTGATAACGAAGAAAGTGTAACCATTAAAAATGTCGGACAATAAAGTACGTAAATATTGGAGGTTTAATATATCGTAAGTGCATTGAAAGTAGTAAAACCTGAAGATGTGGGAAAATTACAGTTTAGTTGTGCCGTTCAGTACCGTAATATAATCATGAAGTTAGCACATGAATCTTTATTGGCGGGACACTTTTCATCTCGTAAGACTATAGATAAGATCATGCAGAAATTCTATTGGCCGAGGGCAAGCTTAGATATACATAGATTCTGTAAATCTTGTCATTCGTGTCAAAAGTTCAGCAGTAAACCAAAGAAAGTACCTTTAGTGCCAATGCCCATTGTGAATGAACCTTTTTCACGTATTGCTATTGATCTAATTGGTCCTATCACTCCTTCTACTAATAAAGGTCATAAGTATATTCTTACGGTGATAGATATGGCTACTCGATTATCCCGAAGCAGTTGCTTTACGCAATATTGATACAGTTTCTGTAGCTGAGGCATTAATGGAGATATTTTGTAGAGTTGGTATAACCCAGAAATCCTTAGTGATCGTGCACTCAATTCAAGTCTGATCTTATGTCTGAAATTAATAAACTATTATGTATCAAAGCCATTTACACAAGTCCTTATCATGCATCTTGTAACGGAATGGTTGAACGTATGAATGGAACTTGAAAAAATATGCTAAAGAAAATTTGTATTGATAATCCGAATGAATGGGATAAATATATTAATGTTGCATTATTGCATATCGTGAAATTCCAAATGATAGTTTAAAGTTCAGTCCTTTTGAATTGCTGTATGGTCGAAATGTAAGAGGTCCATTATCTATTTTACATGAATTGGTATCTAATAACAGTATTGATGGAGAATTAACTACTAGTTATCAGTACATAATTAACCTTAGAGATAAATTGCAGAGCATGGCTGAAGTTGCAGTAAATAATGCCAAGGTTAGTGCCAAGAAATATAAAGAGTATTTTGATAAGAAAACCTCCTCTCGGAAATTCAAGGTTAATGATGAAGTTTGGTTATGCTTCCAAATAGTTCAAATAAATTCCTTATGCAATGGAAAGGTCCATATGTAATCACTGATGTTCATTCTAATGGTGTGATTACTATGTCAAAGTAGGAAATAGATTAAAGTTATATCATGCAAATATGCTTAAAACTTATCATAGAAGAACTAAGATTAGTGTAATTCAGCAAGAAGTAAATGATCTTGTAAATTCATCAAATTTGTTTTCAGCTCTTCAAGCTGAAGTACAGCCTGTTATTGCCCGTTACTGACGATAATTGTTGTGAATTGCCATCCCACAAAAGATGAAAACTCTGGTAATTATAACTTTTGTGAAATCTTTGTCACCTGATAAAATTAATGATCTTAAATGTTTATTGAAGTCATTTACAGACGTCATGAGTGATACTCCATGGGTCGTACTAAGACTATTTATCAATAATGAAAGTTACAAAGTGATGAAACCAATCAGAGCTAAGAACTACCCAATTCCTTTAAGTTGCTCGATGAATTTAATAAGGAGGTAGATAGAATGATTGATATGGATATTTATTCAACCTTCAACTTCTGATTATTGTTCACCTGTTGTTATTGTACGAAAAACCTAATGGAAGTATACGTTTATGTGTTGATTTTAGAATCTAATTAATAAATATTCAGAATTTGATGCAGAACCGATGCCTAGTATAAATGACAATTTACATAAAATGAATGGCGAATAAATATTTTACTGAATTAGACCAGTGTAAGGGGTACTGGCAGGTTCCATTAGATCCTAGAGCTATGAAATATACAGCTTTTTCTACTAAGTATGGGTTAATGGAATTTAAAGTTATGCCATTTGGTCTTAAAACCGCGTGTGCAACATTCGTAAGATTGATGAGACAAGTATTGTCAGGGTTATCAAATGTATCTTGTTATTTTGATAACATTGTTATTTTCAGTAAATCCTGGAGAGATCATCTTAATATATAAGTTAGTTCTTTCAAGCTTCGTGACCATGGCCTAACAGCCGGTCCTGATAAATGTTTCTTCGCATTCAGTGAAATAAAGTATCTTGGGTATAAACTAGGAAATAACTGTTTATCGCCTATTAAATCCAGAGTAGATGATATTGTTAATATGCCTGTTCCCAACAACAAAGAAGGACTTACGTTTCATTTATGGAACATTAGGGTATTACAATAGATTTATTCCAAACTTTTCTATTTTTGGCTGCCCCCGATAATGATTTATTGAAGAAAACAAAAACTCTAGTAATAAATTAAATTGGTCTGATAATCAACTTAAATGTTTCAATGATCTTAAAGCTTATCTTTTAAAATCTCCTATCTTGATGTTGCCTGATGTAGAAAAGAAGTTTTATTTGCGAACAGATGCGTCGTATCATGGTTTGGGTGCTGTTATATTGCAGGATCATGATGGTATATTTAAACCAGTTTGCTATGCAGGTAGGAAATTAAATAAATCTGAATTGAATTACTCTACTATTGAGAAAGAACTTTTTGCAATTGTTTGGGGAATAGAAAGATTTAAAGAATTTTTTGTATGGTAAAGAATTTGTTCTTCAAACAGATCATGCACCTCTTAAGTATCTTAGCAGTATGAAAAATAAGAATGACCGCCTTATGCGTTGGGCATTAAGTTTGCAACCATATTCTTTCTTTATTGAGTACATAAGAGGGTCTGATAATGTGTGTTCAGATATGATCAGTAGATGCATATAGTTTTTTGTTTTAAGCATGTCGTTCAAACTTAGTAGGGGGGTTTGTCGAGGAATGCTGTGCTGCCATCTCTTGTTTATATTTTCACTCCATGGACTAAAGAAGTTATTTCTTTATTTGGTTGTCCTTGTTTTTGTCGAGGAATGCTGTGCTGCCATCTCTTGTGTATCTTTTCCACTCCATGGACTAAAGTTATTTCTTTATTTGGTTGTCCTTGTTTGATTTTGTTTTCTTAACATGGAGAGTCCCCCGGCATTTCTCTAATCACTACCTGACACCTAGCCACCCGTAACAGTAAGTACTGAAAGACTCCTTTATATAAATTGTTCTATGTATTAGTGTCTTATATAATGTCGTGTTAAGTGATTCAGTGTTTATAAGTGTATACTGTATACTAACTGAAGATTGTTTGTGTATTGGAAATGTCATATGTTAACTGTGAGTGTTTAAAGTTTATAGAGTATAAACAAGTTTTACTTCATTGTGCATTTTTCTGCATTCAAATGAACATAATATATTATAGTGTTATATAGCTGTAAATATTTATATTTTGCAGAACTCCTTAGACCTTGGTCAGTCTTCTCCATTCTTGATCCTAGACCCTAGACTCTTGGTCCTTGGATCTTATTTCATCTTAAGACGCTCCTGATTCTTCGTCAGATTGTAATCACGTGCAGTACTTTTCCAGATCCTGATTTTACTCGCAAGATCTTCATTAGACATTTATATTATTATAAAGTTCCTGGTGTTATACATGAAGTTTGTTAATTTGTATGTTTCAGTTTGTAAATATATTTTAAGTTAATAGAATTTTTCATGTTATGCTTTTATATTAAAAATTAAAACAAGACAAGCTTAAAAAAATGAACAATCATATATAATTTTAAAAGAACCAGAGTTCATGGATTATAAAATCTAAAAACCATAACTCGACATATGTTTTGAACTTTTAGCTTATTTGTCATTACTAAAGCGTTTAAGTTAGAGTTCAAATCTTTACGCATATATATTTGGATATTTAATTAACCTATGGTTACATTTTGCTTATTGATTTTATCGTGATTCCTTTTTTGTTATAATTTGTAACCCTTCCGACTTTCTTACGGATGGTAGTAGATTAGAACTCCACTTGTACCTGTTTATTTTCCATTTTTAATTTATTTATTTTTTCATTTTATTTATTAATAATTTTTATAGATATTTGTTAAATTACAATGGTTGGCTTTGAATATGTGGAAAAGTTGTTCTATTCTAAAGCGGCGTACCGTATAGGCTACCTGCGGTATCATTTCTACAGATACGAGATATGAATGATAAAGGTATTTAAAACCGCGAGAACCGCTATAATCCAGTTCGGATCCAATATCACGAGTTGTAACTCGTAAGACATTGACACTTCCTATTTAATTATCCGTTATTCTACCAAACCGATTGACTCTGGGTGATAAAATATATTATTGGTTTTCTTAATGGAAGGAATTCACACGAGTTAAGGAGATTATTGATTTACACCACCCGAGTCAGATTATCATGTGTTGAATTCCATGTTTACTGATTTAGCACTCATAAATATTCCTAACGCACTCAATTGCGGTGTTTGTTTTTTTTTTTTTAGTGCTATTAATTCTATATAACGTGTCAAGGAACTATTAACACTAAGAAGTGTTTATTCCCTCTGTCAGACTCGTAATTCTGTTAATTAATTCTACGTATATTCTTTCAAGGATTTGATTTGGCACAGGATAGGCCCCTTAACTGACAGGTGTCTTAGTGTGTCCCTTGTTTTCATGACACGTGTTACAATTAGTTATGTGCTTTTTATATCTGTAAGCATTGTAGGCCAGTAAAACAGTGATTTGGCTTCTGTGACATAGTCAGGGAACCCTGGATGACGGAATGCAACCAGTTTTATGACGATTGGTATGAAAGAGATTATTACTAGTACCTGGTCGTTAGTTCATCTGCTGTGTTCTTCGGGTTTTCCTCGTCACGGACGCCTACATAGAATATTACATTTTGATTACATAATTCTGACACACATACTTTAAATATACTTTTGCTTTAGGGATTTCTGCTCGAACGTGGTTTATTGTTTGCTTAGCCGCTGACCCTGTTTCCGTTCGAAGTGTTTATTGTTTTGTTTATTGCTGTTGACTCTTGCTTTGTTCAGTTTGTAACAGTTCGGCGCTCCGACCCAGATATTCAATGCTCGCGATCTCTTGGGTTAAGGAATTTTCTTGTTTAGATACGGTTTTAACAATAGGCACGGATGTTTTTATATCTTTTAGTCTAATTAATGGTTCTTTGCCGTATGGTGCGGGATTGCGGGATAATGCGTCAGCTATGATAATTGCTTTCCCAGGTAGACATCTTATCTTGGCTCCAAAGACCTGAATGATCATTTGTCACCGAGTTCCTTTTGGACTGTGATTAAAGCCTTTGAAAACTCGGTAAGTGACTCATGGTCAGTAAGGTATTTTATCAGGATAGCCGTAGATTATGAACTTAAAATGTACTAGTGAGTTAAAGATACCTAGCCCTCCTTGCTATTACTGCTTATTTACTTTCAGAGGGCTTTAGTTTACGTGAATAAAAAGCTATAGGAAAGAACTGTTTATCATATTACTGAAGTAGTACCCCTCTTACCCCTTGGTCTGAGGCGTCTGTTGCAATAAAAAAAAAATTCCTTATTTAAATCAGGGATTTTTAAGTTAGGTGAGCTGCATTATTCCACTTTTAAGATATCGAACGCCTGTTGATGCTTTTTAGACCATAATAAATCTACGCTCTTCTTCATAAGATCTGTTAAAGGAGCTGCTATGATTGAAGAGTTACATATTTGCATACGATTGTAATACCCACTACAGCGCAAAAGTGCTGTATCCCCCTTTTACGTTAATAGGTACCGGAAGTTATGAATAGCCGACACTTTACCATGGACTACTTTAAAACCTTGACTAGACACATAAAACCAAGATAAACATGTTCGGTTTTAAAAAAACTCGCATTTAGATATTTTACTCTGAGATTATTTGTCTTTGTCTCTGTAGCACTAGCTCTAGTTTATGTGAATGTACTTCTAAGGTATTAGAAAAGATTACAAGATCATCCATATACGCATGTAGGTTATCCCCTAAAAGTCTCCAAACACTATATTGTAATTGGGGCGCAACGTAAGCCGGAGGCATACGTAAAAAATTGATAATGTCCCCTGAGTGTGCTGAAAACGGTGTATGAGGTACAATCACTTAGGTAATGGTATCTGGTAAAAGCTTTTAAGTAAGTCCAAGCTGGTGAAAAATTTATTCTAACCTAACAGAGATAAGATGTCGTCGGTACATGGCACTGGAAACTATCGGGAGTCGTTTCCTTGTTTAAGCGACAGAAATCTACGCAGATACGCCAAGTCCGATCTTTTATGGCATGACGTTTGAGGGAAAATTATATGGGCTATTTGATTTCCTAATGGCTCCTATTACTAACATTTTTCAACTTCGTCATTTATCTCTATTTTGAAATTGCATTGAGAGTCTATACGAAGGTACGTATATAGCTTTATGTTTGTCCTTAGACCGTATTTTGTGTTAAATTACATCCGTTTTTTTCCCCAGAGATCACTCGCTAGTGGAGAAACTTCCTGGTATTCAGATAAAAGATAAAAAAAAGTTTCTGCTGAATCACCTCTGCTTGAATGACTTTACGGATATTACTTTAGATTGAGTATAAGGGAGATTCATCTACGACTGATTTGGTTGGGTGTTTATTCAAAAATTAGCAACAATGGCAAAAAAAAAATGCGAATAAAAAAAATTTATATTTATATGGTTTTGTGGGGATTACTAGATTACTGCTGCGAGTCAACCGTGTCCTATGGGTTTTTTGTTCGCGGAAAATCGTTATAGTTTCAGAGTGCGGGAAGGATTAAAATTTCAGATCCCAGCAAAGTCTTTTTACACGCACTAAGACATTCGAGGGTGCATGCGTCTCAAGATTTTTGCGTGCAACTGCGACTGCGGTTGTGGGAGAATTCTGTTGGGTCGTTGATATGAGACAATGATTTGTTACTCTATATAAGTTATTATTTAACTGTTTCTTTTTGTTCAAACTTATTTTAATATGTTTGAAGGTTTATAGGATTTTCCTTTGATAAACACGCCTTATTTTGCAGGAGGTGATATCTTACAATTACACTAGATACAGATCAATGTTTTTTTATAACTATAGAGGTATCTGTAAGCGCTCGCTTATCCGGACTTCTCATTAGGGAAGTTCGAACAACAGACGGTGAGTCCGTAAATACAGGATATTACGTGTACTAAAGAAATAAAACAAGATATTCTCATTTTTACGGCGTGTACAGTTGGGCTTACTCCACCACTATTATAATTACTGATTGTATTAAAATTACTAGAACCTGCTCTGATTACTTGATACTGTCGTGTGATGCATAGGGAAATTCCTTTTTAATTCAAAAAAATATTGGCATGTATGATCCAACGTCGCTTTTCCCGCTCTGCTAGAGTCGCTTATTGTGTGGAATTTGCTTTGCTTTGAAAACTCTGCAGATTTAACTAACCTTGACCGCTTGACTGGATGACACAATACCCAAGTGCTTAAGCACGATTTGTTTGTTTCTGAAAGGGCTACTGTTTACCTATTTCTTTTTGTAATAATTAGGATCCTTCTCTTTATTACCATCGACAACGTATTGTATGTTTTTAGCATTGTGTTGTTGGTTACGTGTAAAGCAACGAACGTATGAATGACGAACTATTAGGAGTTGAGCGATTACTATTAAGACAAGTTATCTCTACTGCATTCAATAATAACTGTTTGTACTTGCTGTTGTTTACTTCATTCTTTGCTAACATTTGAAATAGTGAGATATCCTGGTCAGCGCATTTAGCCTAATGGAAGTTTTTTACAGACATGTTATTCCTTGCAATCCAGCCGTATTTTTAAAGTTGAGTTGAGTCATTGAGGTTAGATTTTTTTATATAACTCAAAAAACTCACGGCTAAAACTGCGATCGGGACTTTGCAAAGGAGCATTTATTGTCATGACCCGAAATAGTGTTACCTCTAATTTATCTAGATTTGTACGGGTGTTCCACTTGTTTTTGTGTGTTTTCTAATCACTACGGTGCCTAACGACCCTATCCATGCATCTGTATAAATACAGACATCCACTGCGTAAACGCATATTCACTGTTTAATATGATTTGTTACGTAAGGGATTAATAATCACCCAAAATGGTAAAATTAACATAGTATATGATTATGATATTTCAGTAGAACTTCTGGAAATAGACACTCAAAGATAAAAAACTCGCAGTAGCAAAATCTCAATGATGTAGATAATTTCTGTAAAAAAAAGTAAGATTAAGAATGTCTCGTAACTTCAGCCACAGGAATAACGAAATTCGACCTGCAAAGGAAACACTCAAAGTTACTCCAAATGAATAAAAAATTGTACTTAGCTTGCTTTTGTGGGAAGTTCCGGTGTTCCGATAACGACACACGGCCTTGGTCCTCCTTCTCTATTTAGCGGATGACCTGATTTTTTGGCTTGAGTTTCCCCAGTGCGCGATGTTTGGATGATTCGAGCCCTTGTAGATCCGATGCTGCAGACGCGTTCGGTTTGTTTCTTGAAGTGCCGGAAACGCTCACTAACGATGTTTTCTTGAATGATTCTAATGAGAGACAAAGCTTGCATTGCCGTAGGAAAAGGACACGTCGGTTTTGTTTCTTGAAGTTATTCACTAAACGATGATACTAAGTTGCTTGAAGAATCTCTTGCTTTTCGTCATCGTTGACTTCATGATTTATTATTCTGGTTTATCTTCGGAGAGGTTGTAGAGTTTTTCTGGGCCGCTGCCACCACTTTTAGGGCGTACAGTCGCTGCCACCACTTTTAGGGCTGTTGCCTTGTATAATAAGGCGCCCTATGAGGTAATGTTAGACTTGGGATAATCTTACGCTAAGTCGGTTGGTATTGCACTTCCATATTCAATGGAGTGTCTTGGGGTTTGTAGATCACTTATGAAGTCGGTATTATCTTCTTGGTTATGACGACGATGTGTTAAACTCATGATGATTCGGCAATGATGTGAGGATCTAGTAGAAACCACGAAGTACAAAAATACTTATATTCTCTGAATTTACATGGTGAAGATCAGGTATGATTGTACAAGTCTTCTAATGACGATAGCTTGATCGCTTCTGCCAATGATGATGGCTAATTCTATTCTCTCTACATGATAAAGCTTAGGTAAAGAGGTACAGGTCTTCTAATGACGATAGCTAACTCTATTCTGCTTCACTACCATCTCGGTTACCAGTCATAAAGGAACAGACAGTAGCTCGAATATATGAACATACAATCAGATGATATAGTTACATACGAACATACAATCAAAATGAGACACACTGGTTGACCTCTTTAGTTTTAATCTTTTATATATATGGAATAACATTCCATATTTTTATTATGTAAACACTTACATATATATATATATATATATATATATATATATATATATATATATATATATATATATATATACATATATATATACATATATACACACACACACACACACACATATATATATATATATATATATATATATATATATATATATATATATATATATATATATATATATATATATATATATATATATATATATATATATATATTCGCTGGTTAAGAGGGTTTGTAACGTTTTAGCTGTTATGGTAAACTTTGAATATTTAAGACTCAAATTAACTAGAATACTAAATTACACGTTAGTCCACACCGTTTAAGACCAAATCAGTCCCATCCCATTAAACGGCGTTAATCAGATAATACTGAAGCCTAGAGGACTGGTTGTCTTTCTTTCTGTAGATTCGGCGCATGAATGTAAGATTCAAATTTCAACCATTAGGAAAAAGCGAGGACAGACCTGGTTGCCTCAAAGCACGAAACAGACTCGCCTTCATTTAAAGACTTTCCTTATGAATTGCTAGACAAATTGCCCCATGCTTTTTACGTCAAAGAAGATTCTTTTTACATGATTCCACCTTGAATCCATGAATCAAATTTGTTTCTTTGTCTATTTAAAGTAATAATCGTTCATGGGTATGTCTTTGTATGTTTAAGTAACAATCTCATTGAACTTGAAGAGATCATCTATTGCGGTGTTAACATACCTGACATTCTCTCTCTCTCTCTCTCTCTCTCTCTCTCTCTCTCTCTCTCTCTCTTAATTGGTTAACAATTTCAAATAAACATTGGCCCTTTTTCCTCTCAGACGTCCGTTTGTTTGAGGCTCAAGATGTTTATAGCGAAATTGGAACAGACAGAGGGATTTTCGCTCAAAGGCTGATAAGGAAACATTCCCCCGAAAGTTTTCTGTTTTATGCTCCAGTGACATGTCCCTCGATAAAAGGGTTAACTCCGTAAATCACGAACAAAATATTATAATTGTTTTCTCATGAAAGAGGATCATTAACTGAAAATAATCTAGCAATAATTCTTGTACAAAACTTTAATAATCGTATAGAGGAATTCATGTAGATGTCGGTAAATTCCTTAGTTTGAGATTTGAATTTTAAGGACGAAAAACACTGAAGAGATTCCTTAAGACGTAACGTATGAAGATCCAGGAGAAATTAGGAGAAACTTAGAGGAAAGTTGATCAGAGTTACGTTAATTATTTAATCTAAACAAATTAACTTCTACAGTACGGCAACTCAACAAAAGTAATGCTATGAGAAATACTTGAACGTGTGTTAAACGCCAATTTTAGTCATTTTTGCTATGATCTTAACGGGTGTCTTCTATTAAAAGTCAATCTCTCTATCAAGGTAAACCATTTCTCACAGGAACCGTTACATGCATTTTCTGCAAAGATAAAAATGTTCAACCTACCTGTTGAATTCCAGAGGTTTTTTCCCTCCTTTCTCAGTTGGCTCTAATTAGTAACAAAGATTCTATCCGATAAGTTGGCATTAAAAAGTAGCGAAGTTTATCAAGGATGTTTATCACACACTGTAGGCAATGAGAAAGGACACCATTGCTGGAGGAGGTAGGTAGAACTAGGGGGTGAGAGGAATCCTAACTCGATGGTTTCAGAGAAAGATACTAACCTTGCATCTGAAATACCTTTGAATGCAAAACAGTTATCTTCATATAACCCTTTAAAGAGAGAGAGAGAGAGAGAGAGAGAGAGAGAGAGAGAGAGAGAGAGAGAGAGAGAGAGTCTTAGGCTGTACTTTGACTAAACCCCTTTGCATGAGTTTGCTGCTTTTCCAGATATTTCCGAATTTTTTCTAGCAACACCCACATATAAAAAACTACCGTTAACGACAAAGTTTCCCTTACCATTTTTCGGCTTTTAAGACACACACACACACACACACACACACACACACACACACACACACACACACACACACACACAGATAAATTTTCTTAGATACCACATCAGAATACATGAATCTGAATTTTCATTTAGACATGGGAATACGTACTGTATGGTACTATGGGACTATATCATTTCGTATATTTCCATTGCTATGAATGGAAATGCAGTAGCTTCGTTACAAGACATTTCAGTGTCACTATCGGATTGAGCTAAGCTAACCTAAAAGCACGGCGGGGGCGTGGGTGGGGGCCGGGGGGATATTTGATCACGGGGAAAATACTTTTTTCTCGTTGGCTGAAGTATCATGGAGAACTTACGTCATATTCTTCTATTTACATAGACTGGAAAGACGATTATACTTTAGGTCCGATCATTCAGTAATCACGTTACGTATCACAACATGCACAGAAATACAATAAATGTCAATAATCAAGATATGATCTAAATTCTAGGAAAAAGGAACTCATTATGGCTGTTTTCATTTCTCTTTTACAAGATAATGAACGAAATCACATAAGAATCGCAATGAAAATATTGAGATCAACACCTTAATTAAATAAGAGACAAAAGTTTGAACTCTCACTGTTTTATTTTTGTGAAATTTTCACAGCAAAGTACGAGGGTTTGAGACCTTGAAAATATATGTATTTGTTCGTTGATCCGTTGACCACCATATGCATATCTAAAACCAACTTTGGATGTGCAAATAAGCTCACATGATAATCCCGAATTTCCTTCATGTTAATTTGGCCCTGCAAAAAGGAATAGAACGCGAAAAAGAGAAAGAGGAAATACTAACAAATATTTATGGAAAGAGAGAGAGAGAGAGAGAGAGAGAGAGTCATAAAATATTACAGATAAATTACACACACACACACACACACACACAGATATATATATATATATATATATATATATATATATATATATATATATATATATATATATATATATATATATATGTGTGTGTGTGTGTGTGTGTGTGTGTGGTGTGTGTCCAACCGACTTTGTTTTAAAATAACAATATAATAAAAAAAAATGCCGCAAAACTAATTCGACCCTTAGCCACTAAAATCAAGTTTACGTTTTCCAGTCGCAATGTGTTGCTCAATGTCAATGCTCTTAGATTGGTCATTGTCAGATGTTTGCTTTCTGAGAATGGAGTCATGCAGGCACAGTCACATAACAGCGCAATATCGTTTTTCACTTCCTGTCATTTCCAGATTGCCTTAATCCCGAGGAATGTTTCTGTTGTTGTTTGTCTCTAGAGGGGATTAGAGTAAACTCCAGTTTATATAATGAATAAATAAATCGGGTGTTCTTTGTGATTCGTCCAATATCTATTCCTGTTTTTGACTGTTTCTTCAGTTGTCTTTAAAAGAAATTCTGTCCTTTTCACTGTTTAGACATCTTCGACTATCTTCAAGTGTATTCGTACCCTGAATGTTCGCATATCATTACCTGCAATCTCTACCATCTTTGTAACTTTACAAATTGACTACAGTAAGAAACAAGACTTTCCAATTGGCTGATTGCATCTGGAATCATACCCAAACAACCAAGAGAAAATCATATTCGAATTTGGAGGAGTTTAGTGAGAAAAATTATCGTTTTACTGAAACTCCACAAATGAAACCTTTTCAATTCAAGTTCATAAGCAAATGATTTCTAGCTGCGTGAATTATGCTTATATGTATATACTATATATATATATATATATAATATATATATATATATATATATATATATATATATATATATATGTTAGAAATCTTCTTTGTTAAGTGACAAAAATTATTGTTATTACTCTATTTTTAAAACAGGTCCTCTGTTCAATAAATCAATTGCCAGTCCAGACAAAGATTTACTATACACAAGACTTCAGGTAACTAAACACTCAAAAGGGGGAGACAAAAAAAAAAAGAAATGTCTAAATTTTACACTTATTTATTCACAAATAAAATTCAAAGATATGTCCTCGAAAAATAATTAGGATACACCTTAGTTCATCCAATCGATACATAATTAATTGTCATCAAATATATCGAAATCTCAACTGTAACTGCTTCAGTCGAAGAAAACTGTCTACAAAACGGGAGCCTCCACTTGATGCTTGGAAACAATACTCAAAACATTTCGAGTCCACTCACGTAAAGGGGAAAGTATATAAGGGCAAAAGGGGATGCTCACCCTTGCCTCAGACGTCCTCCTGATGATTCGCGGAGGATACAGCAGTGCACTCGTCGTCGTCGATGAAAGGTCTGGACCTTGCTAACAGGGGGGCATGAATAATGAAAGCCCACAGACAAGCTCGCACAAGAGGGCACAGGACAAACCCTCACCACCAACAGCAGCCTGGCGTTTTTATAAAAGTAAAAGCGAGCATCTCAATGTCCTGTCCGCGGTCAAAAAGGCAATGTTGCAGAAAACAGTGACGAAGACTACGGCATGAATAGGTGATGCTGAACCTCCCTTCGGGGAACCGTGACGATTAACCTTCCATGATGAAAACCTCTCCCACTTCAAGTAATGTTGACGAGAAAATAACAGCGTAAAACCATCAGGTGAAAGAGGCAATTACTGAATATGATCCTCCACTCGTTGAAACATGAAAGAGGGAGGGAAACGAGCGATAAATAAAACTATATAACAACAAAAACAAAACCCTTGAGGGGAGCGAAAAGAATCAACAAACAGTTTCTCGAGACTTAAAAAAAAACAAATTTAAATTACGTTAAGAGAAACCAAAGAAATAAGGTTTAGGATAGATTGACAATACAATATATATATATATATATATATATATATATATAGATATATATGATATTATATATATATATAGATATCTATAGATATCTATCTATATATATCAGTAATATATATATATAGTTATAGATATATATATAGATGATAGTACATATATATACAGATATACTATCTATCGATCTATCTATCGATCGATCTATCTAGCATATAGATATAGAGAGATCAGAT
>NC_087209.1:83767033-83770707 GCF_015104395.2 Macrobrachium nipponense
ACTTTAATACCATGCAAGCCACAAAGAAAAAAACCAAATTTAGAATTGACCCAACCTTGACTCACTTCGACTCCTTTTTTGGGAGTGGAAGTTGGTCAAGGTTCTTGACCTTGGAAACTGACAGAAAAAAAATATCAGCATTAAGATTGAAAATTATTTGTTAAGTAGGCACCCAACCTCAGAAATGTCATTTAGACAAATAAAAGAACAGGAGTGGTTAATAGAAACCACTACAAAAAATCAATCTGAAAATTATTTAACCATAAAGATCATAGACAATATAAAAGTAACGATAAGAAAGCACGACAATATGAACAGTGTACAGGGTACTGTAGTACTTCCTAAAAGTGAAGAGCCTATAGAGAAAAATATTTTGCTGGATTCCCTTAAAAAAAGGTACAACAATGTACAAGATTGTGAAGTATACAGTATAACCAGTAGACAAAGTAATGAAAAGACATTGAAAATAGCAAAAATAAAATTTGAAGGCCAAGAATTGCCTTTCAAAATTAAAATCATGGGCCAAACCTAGAGAACTGAGACCTTATGTTCCAAAACCACTACAGTGCCAAAACTGCAGTAAATATGGGCATACATGGAAAAATTGCAGAAACATATCGATTTGTGCATATTGTGGATCTGACAAACATACCACTCAGTGGAAGTGTGGTGAACCAAAATGTGTAAACTGTGGCCAAAATCACCATGCTAGATCTAAGGAGTGTATGCACTATATATACAATACAGAACTGAAATTACTTCAGGAGAGATCAGGAATGCCAATAAGAGAAGCCAAACTAGAGTTGAGAGTTAGAGGAATGCATGATCCCGCTAGGAAGCAAATGTTCTCTGCTGCAATGAGCTCAAAGAATGAAACAAAAATGGAAGCAAATAAACCCCTAATAGATAAATCAGAAGAAAAAATAACTTTACAAGAAACTAATATGGCAAGAAATCAAGATACTTGTGCAACTGTGTGTTCAAATTCATTTGAGATATTGAAGGAAATGGAAACACAAGAGAATAATACATGTATAACTGAAATATTACAAGATAATTATAATGAGCTGGAAGCTAAAGATAAAAAGAGACCTTAGAGAGAAACTCCACCCAAAAACCAAAAAAGCCAACAATTATTAGAGAGGTATCTGTTTAAAAGCAAAGACCAAGGATCCACAAAAAGTGCACAGACAAGAAAATAAGAACATACCCTTGTCTCCTAAAGTAATAATAAAAGAAATGGATGGAAATACCCAGAACAATAAAGAAATAATGGAGGAGAACACCATAGACAAAAATGAGTATGTGAAGGGAGAAGAGATTACCCCATCACCGGTAATTGGTGCACTAAAAGTAAATGAAAAAAGGACACATAAGAACACATGTGGATGTAATGAATGTTTCATCGAATTATGCAACAAAAACCGAAATATAACAAAAGACAGTTTAACAAACACCATACGAAATTTTATAAAATATAGAAGTAAAGAAACCACTAGTCTAGAGACTCACAAAAAAGGCTGTATGTGCATTGGATACCTAATGTCCTATAAGCGAAAGCAAATAATGTCGTAACTAAAATTTAGAAAAAATGCAACTAGATAAACCACAACAAGAAAGTAATGCTTGCAACTCTTAACATAATAATTTCAATTAATTATAATACAATGGAACATAAATGGTCTCCAGACCAGATTACATTTGGGAGAATTACAACGCTTACTGAAAGAATACGAACCAATGATATTATGTTTACAACATGTCAATAAAACAGTATTAACAATTGGTAAATATACTCTAGTATCTACATCTAGAGAAGAAGAAGGAAACTTAGGTACTGCTATATATGTACTTAACAAAGTATGTTATGACAGGGTACCTGTAAACTTTGCTGATTTGCAAATATCAAGCATCAAAATACGAATAAAAAACTATAATTATGTAATTTATAACATATACAACCAACCTAACAAAAATTACGACATAGAAAAACTTAAGGATTTGTTTGGCAATGCCAGAGAACCTACATTGATAGTAGGGGATTTTAATGCTCACAACCCGATATGGGACTGTAACTGTACAATCTCAAATAGAGCAGGAGTAAAATTGAAGAGTTCATGGAGTCAACAAACGACATGTGCTGTATAAATGATGACGAAATTAGTACATATTTTTCAAAAACACATGGAACATTTTCTTCAGTAGACCTTACTCTTTGTACAACAAATATAATGACAGAATAGAGTGGAATATAGTTGATGATTTGCACACCAGTGATCATTTCCCAATATAATATCATTATTACATAATAACCTGCAAAACATGTTCCTCACTATAACATAATAAAGCATATTGGGAAAAATATGATAAATGCACACAAGAAATATCCAACCATTTGAATATTTAAAAGACCATAATGAAACTAACAAAATTCTTGTTGACTTCATTAAAAAGGCTGCTGATCAAGCAATACCAAAGTCAAAGCCCCATCCAACAAAGCACAAAGTCCCATGGTGGTCTGATAAACTGACGACGAATTAAAATTAAAATAAAACACTCAATAGGGAGACGACTAGATAATAAATAGAATGTTCAGTAAAATAAATAAAACATTACCAATATTAGAAGGAACTTTACGAAAAATGACTATATTATTACTAGAAATTGATTCATTAAAGCCTATATACAACAAAATATCTGCAAAATTTAAAAAAGGAAGTAATTCAAGGAAGAATAATTTCATGGAGGAAATATGTATCAGATCTCTCTAATAATACTCCATACAAAAAATATGGGCAAAAATTCAGAAAAATAAATGGTACCCAAGTTAAACCACTAGACATGCCATATTGAAAGATGGAAAAAGAATACTTGATCCAAAAGAAATAAGTAATATAATAGGAGAAAACTTAGCGAATGTAAGTAGCGATAAAAATTTAGATGAACACTTCCGCACAAAGAAAAATAATGAAGAACAAATAACAATAAATTTCGAAACACAACGAAGATATATAGTTATAATAGAAAATTTAATATGGAAGAGTTGGAATATGCTCTCTTGAATAGCAATAAATCTGCTCCTGGAGGTGACAATATTTGCTTTGAGATGATCGACCACTTAGCACCTCTGGCAAAGTCATACTTATTACAATTTTATAATCATTCATGGCTTCAGAATCTATTTCCTGATGAATGGCGTAAAGCTATAATAATTCCTATCCCCAAACCACCTGGAAAGGATCCAAGCAATGTTAATAATTACAGACCAATATCTCTAACAAGTTGCTTATGCAAATTACTTGAAAAAATGGTAAATGCTAGACTAACATGGCACATTCGTGAAAACAAAATTTTTACTTCCACTCAATTTGGGTAACAGTGTAACAGGTCTACATTAGATTCTCTCTCTTTTCTAGAAGACCATATACGTAGAGGATTTGAACGAAAACAGATAACTGTAGCAGTCTTTTTTGACATAGAAAAGGCTTATGACACTACATGGAGGTATCCTATATTGAAGACATTACAAAACAACAACGTCTGTGGACATTTACCCATGTTCATCCAAAGTTTTTCTAACAAATCGAAGTTTTCAGGTGAAAAATTTATGATGCTTTGTCCAGAACATTCCCACTGGAAAATGGTGTTCCACAAAGGAAGTGTCCATAGTGGCA
>NC_087209.1:83771207-83781207 GCF_015104395.2 Macrobrachium nipponense
TGTAGTTCTTGATGCTGAGATTCCCTTACTATATTGTTATGCACTTGTCCAATGACAGGAAACGTCTCTGCTGCCAATGGATGTCTTAAAAAAACTTTTAAACGATTCCTTATATTTTTATTGCTTAGAATTGGATAATCTACTACAAATAGTATGACTTATACCCCTGTGGGAATCTATTCGTACACGCCACGTATATCCGATAATCACATCTCTATACATCTATATACAACGTTGGATGGACCTACAGGGACCCAACTGTGAATGGGTTTTTATGAATAATTCTGAACTTTCATACAGGAAAAATCATGTAAGAATGGGACACTTGCGTACATTTCAATTTTAGTAAGGGAAGTATAGATGATAGTTTAAAATCATTTTCACTATTAGCAATTTGTTTAGCGATCTGATAAATAAAGTCGTGAAAGGATAAAAACAAAATTTCATTCATTCATAATTGCTGGTATTAAAAAGGATAATTTATTCATTGGAAGCTGATCCTAATTTGATGAGTTGAGTTAGATAAAAATATATTTGGGAGAAAGGGTTAAAATAGTTTTGCTTAAAATTAAAGAAACAAGCTCTCCAAACATTTATTCTAATCCAGTCAACATATCCCTATTTACACTCATGTAAAAACTTGCGTCGCTTCTAGAAACAAGAAGATCAATGAAGGTAAGCATGTTATTCACCTTCGTTGCTTCGTGTTCGCGAAATGGGACCTTCCCAGTAGATGACCCCCATAGCCACCACTTCACCTGTCTCTATAAAATGCCTTGAAAGATAACGGCCGTGTCCCAGAACAGCCATCTGCTAAAAGCTGTGTTTAAAAAAGTTTCTTGATCAAATGATTAAAAGAAGTGTCACCCGGATCTGGAAAAGTTTGTTTGAAAATTATATCAATAAGTCTTTCCCACCCCCCCGAGGCATTAGTAAATAGAGATTTCCACTATCTAACTTGTTTTCAAGTAATAGAGCTGAGGTCTTGCCTATTAGTAATTGTCCCTTTAAAACTTTGTGGAATCGTTGAGCAAAAAGCAAAAGATTATTTCTTAAAGAAGAACGAGAAAAAAAATCTTGGCTATTTTTATAATGGGTGGGAATATTTTTTCACCGAATGAAGGAGGATTGGACGCCAATGAAATCTCTTTTGTGTGCGGGTCATACAAAATCCCAAATGATCCTCCATGGATAAAAAAACAAGTCTTAGGTACAAGTATTATTCACTGATGACGTTAATTAATTGTTTTATGTTGTGCTTAAAACTGCTGATTTTTGTTTTATAATTTCTGGAAATACAGTGGGATAATCAAGAAACTTCTATTACTTCGAGATAGTAATATTTTGCCGTAGGTAGCTTGTAGCAGCTCCCCGAATGATACCTTGACGGTAGGAGATAACTGAAAAATGGACTGCGCTCCAGCTGTAGATCCTCAAATAGCGTCTCCCAAATGCACTCCTAATATTATCGCTATTTGCATTTCCGAGGGGATCCCACCCAAAAGGTTCGGTATTGTCCCTTTTTATTTTTCACCCTGCAAAGGTGGTACACAAATATAGGCATAATAGACGTTTGTTTTTTCTCTTATCATATTGTGGGTTATAAGAACAAAAACTACTGATTAATTTTTTTTTTATTTTCATTCTTTTATGAATTTTAGATCAGCCTCCCTTTTTTCTAGGTTTAATTACTTAGTTTTTTAAGAATCATTTTTGTGGCAGAATAGCCTTTGTTTTGTATTGAGCTATTTGTTTTACTTTTATTTTTTGAAATATAAGAAGTTTCCGTTGTTCTGGTCAATTTTAAGTGTTTAAGCGTAAAGTGCTTAATTTAACGTTTTCTCAGTGTTGGTTAGGCGCCTCCATCCCCCTGTTTGCTTATATTTACCGCAACCTATCGTTTTAAAACGATTGTTTTTCTTTTTTTTATGCGAGTGTTTATGAACGTGGGTCTGAGTGATGTCTGGTACGTTTGGTGCTCGGACACAGTTCAGTTCTTCGGGTCTTGAGCACCTCCCATTGATATCATACCTTGAGCCAGCATACTTATTTGGACTTTGGAAGGACGACTATTTGGCTGTTTTATTTTTCTGGACACGACGATTCTTTCGGATCACGATTTGGTATCCTGCGCCTTGGTCTGTTGTCTGCCAGGTTCTCTTTGTCACCTGCGACTCGAGTGTTGCCTCCCTGCCTCGACCTGCGGCTCGGTGTACTTGTTCGAGTAGAGCACTCGTAGGTTGCTCCTTGTCACCTGCGACCTTGAGCCAGTTCCTGCCTTTTCCCTGACGAGTGGAGGAATTCCCAGGGATTGGGTGCCAGTCCCGCTTTCTTCTTGGCACTTTCGGTCTCCATTCAGCTGCTGTGTGGTTTGTTTTTGGGAGCTTGCCCTAGCTCGTGAAGAATGGCCTGTAGGGGAGGCTGACGCCAGGCTAAGACAGAGTGTCTTCTGATTTTCGTTTGGGATCGCCTTCCCTTTATGGTATTACTCTGGCGTTCAGGACCTGAGCCCTGTTAGCTGATTTGGCGAAGTGGATCACGGCCCTAGTTGTTTTGGTCTCTCCTCTGATTACAATCCACTGAAGGTGAGAAGAACTATAAGCATCCTTTTGTATTATTTAATCTTATAGTATTATTTATATATATATATATATATATATAGAAAAATTGAAACGTCGGTTAGTATCTGTAATTATATATATATATATATATATATATATATATATATATATATATATTATATATTTAGGTTGCATATTTGCGTAGAGACCATATAACGTCCATTCAGTAGGTCTATTATAGACCAAGGTTTTTGTTATGCTTAGTTTTTGTGTTGATAGGTATGGATTTATAATGTGTTGTTTTCCTGTTTTATTTACTTCTGTCTTCCTTCCTTTCTTGGAACTTAGGTAAATTAGGGGTTAAATTTTTGGTCCTGGCAGCCCACAAATTGGTTTGGAGCCCAATCAACTTTATTTATTAATAACGGTTTATTTCTCCTCTCTTTGTTAGGACTTTAGCTTCTTAGTTTTTAGGGAATCAAGTGTGGTTACTAATGACTGGTATTTATCCCTTCCTGGTTATCAAGTTGATGTTATTTGTCCCATCCAACAGATGGTTTGATCTAAACAGTTGTTATTTTAAGTATTAAATATTGGTTAAGTTTTCTTGAGTGTTTTGTTTCCCCCCCCCCCCCCCCACCGCTGACCTTTTAAAACACAGAGGTTAACATTATTTTTAACTGATAACAATTCTTATTTAATAAGAACTTTTATTTTTAACAACCCCAAGGGTTGTCAACATTTGGCGACCGTGACAGGATTGTACATTTTCGGTGTACTCCAGTTGTTTTGGTCCGTGGAACAGCACTTTGGTTTAATTTGGACCAATATTGTTTTTCTTTTAGTTTGTAGAGTATTTACGGCCTTTCTCCCCTGCTAATTTCTTTTGGGTTACAATGGAATGGGATTTTGTGTTTTGTTTTGAAACCCCGCAGAGTTTTTAGTGGGTCTGCTGATTGTATAACAAAACATCTTGCCACGTACTGAATAAGGTCTTGTTTAGTAAGTTTGTGCCCGATGGTTTATGGTATTCCCAATTTGAGGGCAAGCGGATACAAAAAATCAATTGTTGGTACTGCTTTTAAAAGTAAAGTTTTGCTCAAGGTCCTGTGGCTGAGACTGAACAAATTTTGGTTAGGGAGAATGATAATTCCAGGTAGTAGTGACTCTGAACATTGAGGGAAAGTAATTGATTGATGAGGATGACAGAATAAGTTGTTAATGTAGGGTTTGAACTTTGTTTGAGGATCCTCCCCGGACAGGGTACTATTTAATGAGGGTGCAGGCTAATTTTGCCTCTGAAACTAAAATGTTTCCACTAATCCATTCTATTCTGTAGAAAACCCTGGCGCCAGAAGATCGCCTCTGGTTCCCTGCTCGTTCCTTTGTGGGAGGATTCCAAGGAAGGAAACGGTGAATTTAATTTTAATTAATGTCAAACGGATAGATTGATGAAACTGGAAATTTCGAGGAGAATGAGAGGGCGAGGCGGCCATGAATTGGAGATGGCCAATATCAAATTTAGAAAATTGCTAAGGCTGCAGGGCAACTCTAATCATTTTAAGTACACCTCGGGGAGGGGCAACTCACCACAGGATAAATTTAACTGTAGGTGCAGCCTTGAAACTTGGTGCCGCTGTTTGACGAGTTTGAATGTCCCACCCAAATTTTTTCAAGGCATTTTGAACGTGTTTGCCACCCGGTTGGGGTTCTTGCCCCCAGGAAACTGTGGACTGTAAACTAATTCAATGTAGAGTTGGTGGGCAAAGGCAATTAGAGTATATAATGCCTTGAAAGAAGGTATAGGCCCGTGACTATCATAAGGTTAAGGCGCTAGTCCCTCAAGGCATATGATTTTGGTTCCTGATGGCCTATCGTCCTTAAGTTCAGAAATGTTTTACAAAGCAGGCCTACCCTTACTTATGTGGAATTTGCTTAGGCTTAAGGAGGAACAATTTTGATGATTGGTTTAAAACAAAGCCGCCAGGTGGTCCTCTGTACTTCTCCTTTTTGGTTTGAGCTGGGAACACGTGCATGCCATTCGGTATAAAAGAGAAGAACTTCAAGGGGGGTGACAACCACAGGAAGTGTCAGTAACGGATGGTAATAAAATTTAGTGTCATAGAAGGAGGTAAAAAGCTTGTTTAATTTTAGGTTAATATGTGCCGCCGCCCAATAAAGTTAGGCTGAGTTAGTTGCGATTTGATTTACCTATTGTACCCACTCGAGAACTGTGGGTGCTGGTGGTCATGTTTTTGGAGGGACATAATGGATAGGGGTCAATGTTTTGCGATCTTGTTCTAGGTCCTAGGTGCTCGAAATTTTAGGGCAGGTGAGGATTTTGGTCAGAGAGGTGGCTAGGTCCTTTTTCTTCGAATTTGTGATCGCGTGACAGGGTAACCCACCTAAGATAAAAATCAATGAAGCCCGATAGGTACAACCAAGGGATAAAACGATTCTCTTCTGCAGTTGGGGAGCAGGAACATACCTCGTGTCTTTCTTGATTTTTGCGAAAGAGTAACTTGGGTTTTGGATTTCTGGCTCCAGGTAAAGTTTTGGAAATAAGTCCCTGAGTAGTGTGAAGGGGACCTTTTAGTTTCTAGAGGTGTAATGAAGGCACATGCATTATCAGGCAACAGTGAGGAATGGCCAGAGAAGGAATGACCCTTCCAAATGTATTCGGAAGGGTGCAATAATCCTTTGTCACCTAAGTTTCGGGTTCTATCTTGTAGAAACCTGGGGTTTGGTCAGGAAATTCCCTCCTCGATTGACAAAACACGGGTCCATCGTATCTGACTCAGGCACTAGTCATGGGTAGTACTAGCAGAGATCAGAGGCCGGTTCTAGCAAAAGAAGGAGGTGGCTAGGGAAATCATACTTTCAATGGGATTGAAGTTTACATTTTGTGGGCCACTTTGGCCGGTTATAAATTAGAAACTTATTTGCAGCAGACGTTCTGATGGAAACTATTGAGGCAATGTGGGTAAAGTTTTTGAGGGACAACATGTGGTGAGGGACCAGGGCGCTCGGTCGCTGGTTTTGAAAGAATCTTTTGAGGAGGTTTAGTTGGAGGATAACAGGGAATTTTTGTTGTTTGGGTAGGGTTCCCTGGGAAGGGGGCCCGACCACCGGTTTCGCTTTCCACCCAGTTGGAGGGGTCAGATTGGTCTTTCCCTTGGTTATGATAAAAGTGACAAAGAGTTGGCAGTTGTTGAGAGTCTCCCTATTCCTGGAATTGACGGCATTTTGGGTAACGATATGTTAAATACCCAAGGACAGGAGTTGTTCCCCATATTGTCTGTGCACACCTGTCCAGTTGCAGTAACAACCCGTGCAGCGCAGCAAAAGCTGCAAAATTTAATCGATAATGACGATGATTTAATCTTAAGTAATTTAGAAGTAGACGTAGAGAGGCCCGGGTCTTTAGATAGTAGTAGTAGTAGTGTAGTTAGCAATGTTTTGAGACCTGAAAAAGGAATTTAATTTTGATTTAGGTGACACTGCGGATTTGACTAAACCCAGGTTTTGTGTGATTAATGGTTTACTATACCGGATTAGTCGTCCTTCAACTGATGACCTGAGCAAGACTTCTCGTATTGAACAAATTGTTGTCCCATCTCAATTCCAGAGGCCTGTCTTGTGTCTTGCACATGATGATTCTTTTTCTGGCCACTTCGGTGTATGTAAAACTTTCGAAAGTTGGCAGAATGTTTTGGTGGTCAGGATTAAAATCGTCTGTGAAACAATTTATTAATGAATGTGAGGTTTGTCAAGTGATGGGAAACCCAACCAAATTATTCCTAAAGCTCCCTTAAATCCAATTCCTGCGATAGGTGAGCCTTTTGTAGAATTAGTTATTGATGTGGTTGGGCCTTTGCCTAAAACTAAGTCAGGATTTACCCATCTCTTGACAATTATGGATAGAGCATCTCGATTCCCTGAGGCCTTCCCAATGAGAAGGATCATCTAAGGTTGTATTTGACAACAATAATTGAATTCTTTTCCAGGTATGGTCTCCCTCGTACTATTCAAACTGATTGCGGTACAAATTTTACTAGTAAGGTATTTAAAGGTAAGTGTGCTGAACTGGCCATTCAGCACAAAACCAGTGTACCCTATCATCCGGAGAGTCAGGGGGTGGTGGAAAGGTTCCACCAGACCCTTAAATCTATTTTGAAAAAGTATTGTTATGAACAAGGGGAGGAATGGGATAAAGGGCTTCCCTTTGCTCTCTTTGCTCTAAGAAATCACCCGAATTCTTCAACTGGTGTAGCTCCTTTCGAACTGGTCTTTGGACACAAAGTACGTGGGCCTTTGGAGATTTTTCATGAGATGCTTGAGACTGGTCGAGGAGGGGATGCAAACGTAGGAGAACTTTGTGGAGGACTTGAGAGAAAAAATTATCTAGAGCCTGGAAATTTGCCAGAGAAAATTTGGCTAGTTCTCAGGCTGCAATGAAATTAAATTTCGATAGGAAATCTAAAGCACGGTCGTTTGAGCCCGGAGAATTAGTTTTAGTTTTGAGTACTGACTCTGACAATTTCCTTGAACCAAGATATAAGGGACCCTGGAAGGTGTTGAGGAAGTTGTCAGAGGTGAATTATGAAATAGAGGCTCCTGGGACCAAACGGAAGTGCAGGATATTCCATATAAATAGGTTAAAACTCTATACTTCAAATAGACATGATCCTCTTGCTATTGTTTATGAGCCTGTGGCTGAGGTTATGGATTTACCTTCAGAGGATTTGAGGATTTAATTTGTCAGGTATCTTCTGATGCTCTTTTTGATAATATTCAAAATTTAGAAGTTTTGAAGGAACGGTTGGAGCATCTGGAGATTGCTCAAAGGAGGGGATGTAATTAATTTAATTTCTTCTTTTCCAGATTTATTTCAGAATTCTCCAGGTCTAACTAATTTTCTTGAGCATGATGTAGATGTTGGAGGGATATAGTTGATAAGGAGATTAATATATGCTGGAACACGATCTCATCCAACCTTCCATTAGCCCATGGAGCTCCCCGATAGTCCTTGTTAAGAAGTCCGACGGAAAGTTCCGTATGTGTGTAGACTACCGTAAGGTTAACGCACACACTAAGAATGACTCTTTTCCTTTGCCTCGGATAGATGACTGTCTCGATCAGATAGGGGCTGCTAAGTTTATTACGAAATTGGATTTATTGAAGGGTATTGTCAGGTTCCCCCTGTCTGATCGGGCACGAGAGATTTCTGCATTTGTCACTCCCTTCGGGCTTTACGAGTGTAAGGTAATGCCCTTTGGGATGAAAACGCTGCCTGTACTTTCAACGTCTTATGAACCGGGTTATTTGTGGTTTGGAAGGTACAGAAATCTATATAGATGACCTGGTAGTCTATAGCAACGACTGGCGCACACGTATGTTTTACGATTAAGTAGTGTTTGAAGCATTAAGGACTGCCGGTCTGGTTGTGAATCTGGCCAAGTGTGAGTTGGCAAAGCAAAAGTGTGCTATTTGGGTCACGAGGTGGGTTTGGGTCAGGTGGCACCTAAACAAGCCACCAATCGAGGCTATCATAAATTTAAAGAGGCCGTGCAATGTCAGAGAGGTTCGGCGAGTGCTGGGCATGACTGGCTATTATTGCAGATTCGTGCAAAAACTTCTCAGACATTGCTCAGCCGCCACTTACCAAATTGTTAGAGAAAGGGCAGAAGTTTGTGTGGTCTACTCAGTGCGAGGAAGCATTTATTAAACTTAAGATGGTATTAGTATCTAATCCAATATTGACTTCTCCTAATTTCCAGAGACCTTTTATTATTGCTGTGGATGCCAGTGACATAGGTATTGGGGGTGTCCTCTTTCAAAGGAACGAGGTAGGAGAGGTTCATCCTTATCATATTAGTCGAAAGCTACTGGCCGCCGAGAGAAAATATTCCACCATTGAAAAGAGGCCTCGCCTTGGTCCGTACTCCTGTGCATTTTAAGCCGTATGTGACTAATTTTTTCTTTTCCCATAGAAATCTGGACGGACCACAACCCGCTGGTTTTCATCGAGCGCATGAAGGAGCCAACCAGAGAATTTTACGTTGGGCTCTGCAATTGCAAGAATTCTCGCTTGTGATAAAACACGTTAAGGGATCAGAGAATCGAATTCCCGATGCCCTTTCAAGGATATAGATTTGATCACGACTTGGCTCCCCTCCCCTCGCCCTTCTCGTCTCTTCAATTGGTTTGCGTTAATCTTAGAGATGTGAGGATGAGTATGAGTGTGTTTCGCTTGGAGTTTGGTTTATTGGTTATTAGGTTTTCTTAGTGAGGCATTTAATGATTTTGTCTGTTTTCTTTTGACCCAAAGGAAAGCCTGTAGTGACCAAAGTGCGGGCGGTCATTACTTTTGGTAGTGTCTGCTATGTGTAACCTCAATGTTATTGCTGAATTTGAGACAGTCAGTGTCTGGTGGTAACTATTTTGTGCTAATTTGACCTTTTGGTTTATTTTGATTTATGTTTTCTCTGTTGTTTAAGCTGGTAAGTTTTCTTTGTGTGACAATTCTGTTATTGATATTAGTTTGTAGTAGTGTTGTTAATGAGAATTCGTATTTCAGGTTTCACACTGAGACTTTACTTTGTCTTGAGAGTGATGTGTTAATCCTTTTCTCTCTTTACAGGTTTCATGTTTTGTATAAAAAAATTTATTCTATTGGAATAATTTTGTTTTGTTTTTGGGGAGGAAGGTATAAGAAAAACTGATTATTTTTTATTTGCCTATGAATTTAGATCAGCCTTGTTTTCTAGGTTTAATTACTAGTTTTTTAAGAATCATTTTGTGGCAGAATAGCCTTTGTTTTGTATGAGCTTTTTGTTTATTTTATTTTGAAATATAAGTGTCCGTTGTCTGGTCATTTTTAAGTGTTTAGCGTAAAGTGCTTATTTACGTTTCTCAGTGTGGTTAGGCGCCTCCTCCCCGTTTTGTTTATATTACCGAACTATCGTTTTACCGATTGTTTTTCTTTTTTTTATGCGAGTGTTTATGAACGTGTCTGAGTGATGTCTGGACGTTGGTGCTCGGACACAGTTCAGTTCGGGCTTGAGCACTCCCTTGATATCATACCTTGAGCAGCATACTTATTTGGACTTTGGAGGACGACTATTTGGCTGTTTATCTGGACGACGATTCTTTGGATCACGCTTTGGATCCTCGCCTTGGTCTGTTGTCTGCAGGTTCTCTTGTCACCTGCGACTCGAGTGTCTCCTGCCTCGACCTGCGGCTCGTGTACTTCGAGTAGAGACTCGTAGGTGCTCCTGTCACCTGCGACTTGAGCCAGTCCTGCCTTTCCCTGACGAGGAGGAATTCCCAGGGAATTGTGCCGTCGCTTTCTTCTGGCACTTTCGTCTCCATTCAGCTGCTGTGGTTTTTGGGAGCTTGCTAGCTCGTGAGAGGCCTGTAGGGAGGGCTGACGCCAG
>NC_087209.1:83786207-83808707 GCF_015104395.2 Macrobrachium nipponense
CGCGGCGGGGGCAGGGGTGGGGGCCAGGCGGTTATTTGATCACGGGCAAAATACTTTTTTCTCGTTGGCTGAAGTATCATGGAGAACTCACGACATATCTTTCTATTTACATAGACTGAAATGAGGATTATACTTTAGGTCCCGATTGTTCAGTAATCACGTTACGATTCACAACATGCACAGAAATACAAGAAATGTCATAATGAAACTATGGTCTAAGAACTCAATATGGCTGTTTTCATTTCTCTTTTTCAAGATAATGAACGAAAATCACATAAGAATCGCAATAAAAATATTAAAGTCAACAACTCAATTGATTAAGAGACAAAAAGTTTGATCTTCTCACTGGTCTTTTTTATGAAGACCTTGAATATACTTATATACATTTGTTCTCTTGAGCTGTCAACACCATATGCATATCAGAAACCAACTTTAAATGTGCAAATAAGTCACATGATAATCCTAAATTACCTTCATGTTAATTTGGCCCAGCAAAAAGGAATAGAAAGCGAAAAAGAAAGAGGAAATATTATCAAATATATCTTTAGAGAGAGAGAGAGAGAGAGAGTCATAAAACATTACAGAAAGTTACTCTCTTTATACATGCATATTATATATCGAGCTACAATGTCCTTTAATATCTAATTTCACTCTACCTCGGAATAATATATTTCATATATGTTTAACCGAAGGGGAATTTTCTAGACGATAATAGAATTGCCGGCCGACTGGCCCGAACCATCGGCATCTTCATTTCAGGACTGGAAGTGAAGCCTTAGCCCCTTAGCCACTAAAATCAAGTTTACGTTTTCCAGTTGCAATGTGTTGCTCAATCTCAATGCTCTTAGATTGTTCATTGTCAGATGTTTGCTTTCTGAGAATGGAGTCATGCAGGCACAGTCACATAACAGCGCAATATCGTTTTTTCACTTCCTGTATTTCCAGATTGCCTTAATCGCGTGGAATGTTTCTGTTGTTGTTTGTCTCTAGAGGGGATAGAGTAACTCCAGTTTATAGTAATGAATAAATAAATCGGGTGTTCTTGTGACTCGTCCAATATCTATTTCTGTTTTGACTGTTTCTTCACTGTTGTTCTTTAAAATAAATTCGGTCCTTTTCACTGTTTACACATCTTCGACAATCTTCAAAAGTATTCGTACCCGATTGTTTAAATATCATCACATACAATTCCTACCATCTTTTTAACTTTACAAATTGATTACAGTAAGAAATAGACTTTTTCCAGTTGGCTGATTGCATCTGGAATCGTACCCAAACAACCAAGAGAAAATCGTATTCGAATTTGGAGGAGTTTAGTGAGGAAATTTACCGTTTTACTGAAAACTCCACAAATGAAACCTTTTCATTCAAGTTCATAAGCAAATGATTTCTATCTGCGTAAATATGCTTATATATGTATATACTATATATATATATATATATATATATATATATATATATATATAGATATAGATAGAATAGATAGATATAGATATATATACATATATATATATATATATATATATATATATATATATATAATATATATATATATATATATATATACTATATATCATATACGTATATATATATATATATATATATATATATATATATATATATATATATATGTATATATAAATATATAGATATATCTGTATTTATATATATATATATATATATATATATATATATATATACATATATACATATATACCTATATATATATACATATATATATCTATATATATATATATATATATATATATATATATATATATATTATAGAATATATAGATATATCTGTATGATGTATGTATATAATATATATATATATATATATATATATATATATATATATATATATATATATATATATATATATGTTATGTATATATATACATCACAAGATCTATTTGAAAGAATTGGTAACGTGAGCCTCTCTCCAATAAAAAAACTAAAAATAAATAAATACATAAATTAAAAAAACTGACATCTTTCACCTACTATAAGAAGAATCACCAGCCAGCATCTCTGCTATCTTTTACAGTGTCGTCAAACTAAGGCTAAAACCAAACTTCAAAAATATCCAAAAATAAAATCTTTATTTCCCAAAAATCTAACATGATAAAAAAAAGGAAAGTGAATTGAAAACCCCAGACATGAAGTGTACTCACTCCTAGCAAATAAATCATCTCAAAATGAATCCTACACACCATTTCCCATGAGATAATAGTTCACGTTAGTTATCGCCACTTTTTCCCCTCCAATTAAAACTTGAAAAGGTCAGTGAAAAACTACAAAGTCAAGAAAACCCATTCTGAATGGCGACATTGAAGCCATCTGAAGGGAAAGAAATTATAACTTTCAGAAATGAAATAAACAGAAGAGGAAAGGAACTGAAACAATAAAACCAAATTTTGTATACATGAAAAAAAAAAATGATTAAACACTCAGATATGGGAGAATTCGTCTCCCAGTCTTCCACTAGATATCTAGTCTCCAGCCAGTGTATATGGACAATGGACAATGTTCAATGGTACAATGAACACTAAAATGTCTCACCTTAACTTGCTCTCCGTGCACCGTCCAACTCCGGCTTCGTTCACTGAATGTCACTGAACTGTGGCCGACTAATGAATAACTTCCGATTCGATATTGGATTATATTGCAATTACACGAGCCCTGATTTGCGAACGAACCCACGCATACAAGTGTTCTAAAAAATTCTATGTTTGCATTTCTCTGTAACGTAAAGATCAGGCGATAATATCCTCATCCCCTCGAGTCACGCATCCATTTGTGGGGTCAACTTGCACCTGTACTTGCTCGTCTCCTTGACCCGAGCTGTTCGATGTTTGTCAATGGGGGCTTCTTCCAAGCCAGAGGAGAGATTGTTTACTGCCGTGGCTTGTTAGGCAATACTTTGAACTTGTAACTATCGTGCCTCTTAGACACAATGCATATCTAAAATGCTGGAAGATGCGTGGAATTACACGAAGGGTAAAGTGTTCCTTAAATCGACACGTTCTTTCTCCTTATACGAAGAGAGAGCTTTCACTCATCGCAGTTATTGTTAATCCATCAACATACATCTACATAATATACGGCAACCCTAACAGATAATAGACATTGTGAAATACAAAAACGAAGTCGTTACTTCCTAATATTACAGTTTGCCTCCTCACATACTTAACAATCATTTTCACTAACAATATAAAGGTATGTCTAAGCATTTCTATTTTACTATAATTAAGAATGACCTCTTCTCCATCCTCCACATTCAGTGTTTCTCGAAAGTGACAACGACTTGGTTCTAATAAGTTCCCCTTCTATACCCACCTAAGGAACTTACTCAGATTTAGGCGTGTATTTTCGTTATTACTATTTCCCTTTCCGCTTGACTGCCTTTTACTTCCCTATCTATCCACCTTTAAATTTGCTCATAATTTACGCTTTTCATCCTCCTGTCTCTCCACTTGCAGTTTTCGTTCCTTCATTCTATCAGCCTATGCAGGCAGAAAATTATTAACGAAACTTTTATTGGCAAAGTGAATTTGTCGAATATGCAAGCATAATAAAGCCTAGTTTAGTGTAGAAGTATTCCTAATATAGGTTAGTGGTATGACAGCATTCTGTCAATTATTTTTGCTTTTCTATTCTTTAAAAGGCTTAATATAGGATTGTTATTCAACTGCATCTAATCTACAAAATTTCGTGACCTTAGATTGCGATAATATCGTTATAATGTCGCATGCCAAGGGCTTACAGTGCAATTACATAATTGTTCTAAGCTTCCTATGAAAGGGGTATTGTCCTTTTTTGTGTTCAGATTCAATGTAATTATTTTTTTCGCCCTATAATAACTTATTTCACCTTTCGTAATTCAGGTAATTTTGTTGTACATTAAACGGTGAGACAATGAATATATGCAGATCTTACCAAGCTAGAAAACTCTCTTCACTCTTAGGCTTTCGATTTCCTAAATGCGTCCATGACCAAATTTTCAGCTCGAAACACTTCAGAAGACTAGAAAAAGCAAACATTTCTGACTCACTCGTCTAGAGAGCTTCATATTATCTGTTGACGTTTTGCAATCCTTCGGATTTTTCTGTACTTTGAGAACAGACTGAACATTGAACTCGACCTTTCACAAGGAATTAAATCTTCATCATTATTTTTAAATGATGGATGATCTGTATCAGTGAATTAATTGAAAATACACAAAAAACACATTTTTCATTTCAATTTATGCCCAAATTCCCCACGAATAATAAAAAAAATAGTTTGGATTAAAACTGAATTGTCGTACTATTTTCGCTTATTTCCCGTTGACGCCTTACGTCGAAATTCTCAATTAAAATACAGGGTTGTTCTAAAATCTTGAAATAGATATCAGCCTTTGAATATAAAAGCCAATGATATAAGACCATGTCCTGATGAGTGTAATTGTATAAAGTAATACTTTTTAACCATGTTGTCCTATATGTATATTTACACACATTTATATATATATATATATATATATATATATATATATATATATATATATATATATATATATATATATATATATATATATATATATATATCTAATAAAAGGAGCCCATAAAAACACCAAAATGTAGAGAGAAAAGTACTATATTTCAGAGACTGCTGTCTCTCTCTTCAGGTATATGAATGAGAAAAGTTTACAGAAAAGGTGGTATTTATACCAAAGAGATTCGTCCACAAGTAAGCCAATTTAGGTCACCCCCGCTGATAATCTTCCTTTAAATTCTTAAGCGTTGGTTGAATGAACACTGCGTCGACGATGTCCGATGTCCAATTCCCTTTGAGATGTTCATTACCTGCTTCTCTTTTATTAAGGCCGATTCCATCATTTGACTCTTGTACCGGCAGTTGCTGCTATAAATTACACGTGACATATTCCAGTTTATTCTATGGTTATGTTCATTTATATGGTTGAAAAATAGCCGAGTTCTGTTGTCCATACCTAACTGACGCCGTTTGTGTTGTATTAATCTCTGGGGAAGTGATTTACCTGTAAATACGATGTAATATTGGTCACAGTCCTGGCATGGGATCTCATATACCCCAGAGTCTTTGGGCGATGTCTTTTGTTGGACGTTAATCAGGGATTTTGGCTAAGGTATTTGGGTAGGTAAATGCAAAAGGGTTGGATTTCCCAAGGTGTGAGTTACTCTCTTAATCGTCTCCAGGTGGGGAATTTTTATTTTATTGTTGGGTGTGTCTCTGGTCTTGTCTTTAGAAGGGGTCGGTAGAAAATTACGTTTGCCTTTTGATTGCTTTCTCAATTATATAGTCAGGATACTTTAAAGATGAAAGTTGCTTGCGAATTAGTTCAAATTCTTTTTCCAGGAAATCTGGGGAACAAATTCGTAAGGCTCTTAAGAATAGGTTGCTAGCTACACCTATCTTGATAGTATTGTCATGATAGCTAAAGTAGTGAATATATGAAAGTGAGAACGTTGGTTTTCTGTATATGGTAAATTTGTATTCTGTCGTGTCTCTGATTATTAAAACATCAAGAAAAGGAATTTTGTTGTCTGTTTCCCATTCAACTTTAAATTTGATGCTGGGCACTAATGCGTTTAATTTTGAGAGGAATTCATTAAAATTACCCCACTTATTATCCCAAAATGTTAGTATGTCATCCACGTATCTCATCCACAGCATGTTTTTGGGTTTTATTGCATTTATTACTGTAGTTTCAAAGTATTCCATGTACAGAAAACCAACGTTCTCACTTTCATATATTCACTACTTTAGCTATCATGACAATACCATCAAGATAGGTGTAGCTAGCAACCTATTCTTAAGAGCCTTACGAATTTGTTCCCCAGATTTCCTGGAAAAAGAATTTGAACTAATTCGCAAGCAACTTTCATCTTTAAAGTATCCTGACCATATAATTGAGAAAGCAATTCAAAAAGCAAACGTAATTTTCTACCGACCCCCTCCCCCTATAGACAAGACCAGAGACACACCCAACAATAAAATAAAAATTCCCCACCTGGAGACGATTAAGAGAGTAACTCACACCCTGGGAAATCCACCCTTTTGCATTTACCTACCCAAATACCTTAGGCAAATCCCTGATTAACGTCCAACAAAAGACATCGCCCAAAGAACTCTGGGGTATATGAGATCCCATGCCAGGACTGTGACCAATCTTACATCGGATTTACAGGTAAATCACTTCCCCAGAGATTAATACAACACAAACGGTCAGTTAGGTATGGACAACAGAACTCGGCTATTTTCAACCATATAAATGAACATAACCATAGAATAAACTGGAATATGTCGTTGTAATTTATAGCAGCAACTGCCGGTACAAGAGTCAAATGATGGAATCGGCCTTAATAAAAGAGAAGCAGGTAATGAACATCTCAAAAGGGAATTGGACATCGGACATCGTCGACGCAGTGTTCATTCAACCAACGCTTAAGAAGATTAAAGGAAGATTATCAGCGGGGGTGACCTAAATTGGCTTACTTGTGGACGAATCTCTTGGTATAAATACCACCTTTTCTGTAAACTTTTCTCATTCATATACCTGAAGAGAGAGACAGCAGTCTCTGAAATATAGTACTTTCTCTCTACATTTTGGTGTTTTTATGGGCTCCTTTTATTAGATGGAATTCTGTTGTTACAGAACATTTTTACAGATATATATATATATATATATATATATATATATATATATATATATATATATATATGTGTGTGTGTGTGTGTGTGTATGTGTATGTATGTATATGTATATATATATATATATATATATATATATATATATATATATATATATATATATATATATATATATAGATATATATATATACACCATATTTGTTTTTGTGTATACAATCCATACAATTCGACAAAAGGAAGAAAAAATATAAACGGTAGAATAGTGATAAATGCACGGTGTTTACTACCCTAAATGTCTGCCCTTCATATCCACGATGCATTTCTAGGGAAGTTTTTGCAATACTTTAACAACCCATAAACTATGTCTCATGTTTGAAGAGTGGATGAATGTTAGCATGTCACCGTCCATATATAGAATATATTCACCGCGGTTTTATATGGCTTGAGTATCCGATTGCTCAACATTTATATTGAAATCTAATATTTCAGGCTTCGACCCCACTATTATTTGAAAGCCGTTTCCAGTTCATTTATTTCATCTCAGAGAGAATTTGAATAAATTCCAGTTGTATGTAATGTTTAAGTTGAAATATATTTTGACTTTCGTATGTTGTTCTGATAATGACGATATAAAAAATAACATAACAGATATTTCATTTCGTCGGAAAGGGTCGTCGATGATAGTAAATGTTTCATAATGACAAACAACGTTACACAGAGTGACAATGCCCTGTCATATTCATGGTTGTTCGTTTCAGTATACACGTTAGTTTGAGAGAGAGAGAGAGAGAGAGAGAGAGAGAGAGAGAGAGAGAGAGAGAATATCCTCTTAATTATAGTGGCCGATGAAGCCTCGTTTTGACATGATGTCGATGGGTTATGAAACTACTGATTAAACTTGCAAGCCAAATCACACCTCGAGCTAATAAATAACCTGCAGAGGCAGACAGGCAGTCAATCAGTAAATTGAGAGAGGCTAAGTACGCAATACGAGATTTTTATCAAATTAGATTAAAAGCTTTTTTGAAGTGTCATGGCTTCCAATGATTCCACTGGGCTTGGACTACTTTAGTTGGAAAACAATTTACATCACTCAATCGTATTTCGTCCATGAATATTCCAACTTCGAAACTATATTAGGAAATGTAATAATCGCATATTCATCCAAATAAATTTTTTTTTCATGAAAATGCTTTGACACATAATTCCTAAAATTGACTTCCCGTCATGATTGATTTTTGACTTATACGATGATATATTTTAGTCAATATACTCACTCAGCTTGTCATCATAGAATTTCTGGGAGAAAAGAAACGCTTAATTTGGTTAACCTATTGTAAAATACAGCACAACCTAAATCAAAGGCGAAAGTGTAGGATAAGATATGAAAAAACTAGTTCAGATATTGTTAACGTAATTATCATAACATTCATTAATCGCAGACTTAATGATTTTAATCAATCAATGTTACTCAATACTTCTTTCACCAAAATGTCTTCATATAATTCCTTAACGAAATTATATCTGATTACATTTTAGGGACCGAGAATGGGTGCCGTTTGTTGATAAAAAAAAATCGCATAGATTCTCTGCATTCTTCTCCCCCTTTTTATCGGTTAGCATTGACAAGCCCCTGTCATTCACTTGCTTTTTGAATGAGGGTCAAATCACTTTTATGCAATTGAATTCATCAAAAGGTCATATGAGCCATTTAGCATAGATCTATTGTTGACAAACTCGCTGTAATCATGTCCTAGTCTATTTTAATACACACTCTCCTCTCTCTCTCTCTCTCTCCTCTCTCTCTCTCTCTCTCTCTCTCTCTCTCTTACCCGGCTTACCTTTAGAACTTTCGTGATAAAGACAGATTGGTCTTAAATCTAAATTAATTTTTCCTCCTTCAGAGTAAAGCAATCTGATAATTCCTTACTAAAATATTATTTAGTAAGGAATAGCCAGAACTGATTCATGAGAGGCGCATTGGTCACACTCTGTTAAGAGGTAAAGAAGTTAAGAAAGCTGAAGATATTTAGTCAATCTTCCTCATTTAATTAATTTGACAGTGACTCATCATTACCGATAAACTTCTAATTCTGGGACACGTGTCGCCCTTTCTCTTCAGAGCAATAAACATGATTCAGCAACTCCTATAAAAAATGTGGCATGAACGATCATCGAAGCAAACATTTTTTCCCGCCAACATTCATAAAAGGTCATGACTGTAATGTTGGGCAGGTAATATTTGCACGCAGAGATGGTGCTCTGTTCACAGCTCCCATTTCCATTGGATCGTTGACCTTCCTCCAGGATATAAAGCAAGCGGTAGAGCTTGATAGCATTTCCATTTTTTTTATTTTCTGTAAAAGAAAACTATTGAGATGGCTTTGTCTCTCCGTCCGCACTTTTTCTGTCCATCCCCAGATATTAAAACTTCTGACGTTAGAGCTGCAAACAATTGTAAGGCTGATCATCCACCCTCCAGTCGTCAAACACAACAAAGTGCAGTCATCTAGCCTCAGTAGTTTTAATTTAATTTAAGGTTAAATTTAACCACTATCGTGCGTCTGGCCACTCAACAACAAAGGCCACCATGTTCGGCTGACAGTGTTTTGGGCTTTGGCTGAGAGTTTCATACAGCACTGTGTTTTTATTTGTATTCCTTATATTTTTTGCCAGCACTATTTTCATGACAAAAGTCGCTATACTTTTAGTTTTGGTTTCATTGTTGTCTTGATCTGATTTTTAAGGTAATAAAACCATTTCATTATTCCCCGGAGGTCTGAACTATCTGTAAACGAAGATATAAACTGTTTCAGGAAAGTACAAGACATGCCAAAGGGTTTATTCAGCAAAGATCCGAGCACAGAGACTAAAGAAGTCAACAGAGTCGAGTAAAATAGGAATGTCATAAGTAAACAAATACGACATAATCATGGAAAAAAACGTAATTTCTTGGAAAAAACAATAATTTCTCTAAGTCTTGAGTAATCCATAATTAGAAAATCATAATTAGAACTATCGTGTGAGATTAACGAAAGTTATTTTCCTCTTTTTACCTAGTGTCCTTTCTTCATGAACCTTGGCAGACGATATACATATATTATATATACATATATATATATGTATATAATATATATATATATACTATATATATATATATATATATATGAATAACCATATACACATTAATATATATATATATATATATATATATATATATATATTTTTTAAACAAGCTTTTATTAAAATTCACTAAAAAGTAAAAAAATAATGATTTTTTGAGACTCCAGGATTTTCTTAGAATTATTCAACAAATAAAATAATGACTTTTAGTGCATTATTATAAGTGTGTTTAAAATCTATCTATTTATGACATACTTTTAGTTTTGACAAAATTGTAACCGATTTATTATGATCGTAGCAAACGAAATTGAACGTGATATCCTGTAAAGCAAAGAAGGTTTCAAGAGTCCGCAGAGTTTTATTAATTTATTCTTTCTAGTGAAAGAGGGCAGGAATTATCCGAAGATTTACATACAAATCCTGAGATGCTGGGAGAGGTCACTGTAGGGTCACTATGAGGTCACTGCTGACCTACTGATCACGTAAGGTTGTACTATCACCATTAGTGAGTGACCATGCAAAATGTCAAGTCCATCGGTCGAAAATTGAGTTGCAAGTTTTAACCCAGACAGATGCAGAAGTCAAGTTAAATAAAACCATGTAATTTTAACAGCATATCTTCAGCGTAGGAGCAATACATGGAGTTGTAGCCATTAAGCTCCACTCGTTTTATCAGTCAACATAAAGAGTGAAATTCTTCTACGTGGCATTTAGTGTTATTCCTCCCCTGTTTATGTGAGGCCCTATGAAGCAGAGCAAATAGTTAACTTATTTATCACGAAAAGCACTTAACGATAGCACTAATTTTATCCACAATGAATTCATAAGCTTACCATTTTGTTTATATTTTCTGGATATTCTACTCTTTTTATTTCATGATTAACCTTAATATTTCTTGGGTTCTGTGTAACTGACATAATTACGTCCTATTAATTATCTCATGTCGTTTTCCTCCAACATTTCTGATTGTGTGACATTAATGAATCGGACTGGTGGACTGAATATCAATACTATAGACTTTCTTGTCGTCACTCACCCTAATTCATGACGTAATAATTAATACCCTGATTAACTTTGTGATTACTTATCATAATGGCAGACATAAATTTAAAATTTGATTAAAAATTTGAATGTATAATTGCGATTACGATAATTGCATCTCATAAACGATTAATTTTTTTAATCATTTCTCTTCTACTATTCATATTCTTAAAGGTGAAAGTATATATAGTTGAATGTCTCCGCGGTTAAGTGCAAACTGAAAGGACAATGAAACTGTTTTCAGTGCAAAACACCTTTTAGCTTTTGTTTTACAACAGGAAATTTGCATCCATTTAACATGAAATATTGAAAGATAAAGTATTTCAGAAAGAGATAACGCTGAGAAGGCTTGGGTGCAGAACCTCTCTCTCTCTCTCTCTCTCTCTCTCTCTCTCTCTCTCTCTCTCTCTCTCTCTCTCTCTCTCTCTTTACGGTAAGGGTTTGATAACTGTCAAACGTTTAAAGACCACGAAAGTTAAAGGTATTGTAGCTAAATTAAGTCTCTCTCTCTCTCGTCTCTCGTCTCTCTCTCTCTCTCTCTCTCTCTTTCAATCAGTTTCTTGATATACAACGAGACAGCTGTTTTACCAACATAGTTTTACATAACAACGTTAATCGTTTTTTAGTATTATTTGCATCTGTTATTAGGCATTACGTAACATTTATACGAAAAACTAAGCACATTGTATATTCAGGGACTTGTTGCATCGTTCCCGCAGAAACAGAAATCTTATGTGATAAAAGTTCCGTGAGAAATTTATCTGCATAAGAACGGCAGAATGAGAGAAAGAAAAATTAATAGATCAGATAAATTTAGGCTCAGGTGAGTGGAATTTAAGGCAGTATCACAGCAATCACTTGGACTAGCACAAAAAGTCCGAGAAATTGCGTCAAAGCGTTATTAAGAAAAGGAAGTGTAAGACCTCCTGTAGTCTGCTACGACAAAATTCGCTTTGATAACTCAGAAAAATAAAGATACCAGAGCATGTCATTCAAATAGGTATTATGCAGATGCACACACACACACACACTATATATATATATATATATATATATATATATATATATATATATATATATATATATATATATATATATATATATATATATATATATATATATATATATATATAGATATATATATATATATATATATATATATATATATATATATATATATATACATAAAATTCTAAGCTTTGTCAATATTAACAAACACTTTTGTGATTTTCATACAAGATTAGAATTCCACCCTAAATTCTTTATTAAAATAAAGCTTAAGATTAATGGCGTTCTGCTGACGGTCAGTCATAATTTTTTGACAACAGACAAACTGAAACAAAAACAAGCTATTTCATTCAAAGGCCGAAGGTTCCTAGGAGGAAGTACATGTTCGGTTTATGATAAGGAGTCATCCTCCTTTCCCTGCAGTCTGATAACGTTTGTCAGGAGGTCACACAACTTTCAGGCAGTCATGCAAACCTACAGGTGGACAGTAAGGCGTATCTTGCGGACATACCACTTTCGGGCATGCCTCTCCCTTCTAGTATCATGGTGATACCACTTCCCGGGTGGGGTCTGGTAACTCGTATCAAGCTGTTATGTTACTTCCAGTTCTGGCAAAGTGTATTAAGGAGTCGCTCCTACTATTCCCACCTCGTATGAAAATTAGATTATCGGATTACAACTTTAAATGATTTTCAGTCTTTCTCTTGTCAAGGATTTAAACCCCCTCCCTGGTCCTGCTCAGTGTTCCTTTACTCTCCAAGAGTTGAAGTTAACGCTTAACCCATATTTAACATAACCACTTTTTTTTTCTTCCTTTTTTTTTATAGGGACCTAAGTACATCAGGGAACTTGGTAGCCATCCGCTTTTGGTGGCCATGTCATTCTTTCAAGTTATCATTTGAGAGACAGCGACTAAAAAATACGTAGCACTTGGACATTATCAGGTGATGTTTCATCAAATACCATAAAAAGATAAAGTTGGATCTGATGTTCTTTGATGTAAAAAAAGACGACGAACAGCAAAATACCTTTAACTGCTCCAGCTGAGAGAAAAAAAAAAAAAAAAGTAGGAAGTAGGATATAAACGGGACTTAATACGAACGCAAGCACGGACCCTAATTCTAGTATGTTTTTTACAACTCTCAATCATAAGAGAACTCCCGACCTGGGCAACAAAGGGACAGGGCCTTTGATTTCGACATTCATCCCGAAGATTTTTTAATTGTTTATGGAATAAAATTCATAGTGGCGGAGAGGTGACCTGACAGATGTTATAAAGCTGCTTAACCAGAGAAAGAAAACCCCATTGCGTTGATATGAAGTGACCAAAATGAAGCCCTCAGAAAGATACAGCACAAAGAGGAGAAGAGCAATAAATCCGGGGTCATTGGTTCCATCCTATCGAGGAGTGAGATTATAATTGCCCCATCCTAAACATGGGGCCAATATGTATGTGTGTGATTACACATATGTAAAAATATTTTGGAGTCCATCTAGATATCTATACATATAAAAATGTATGTATGTATGTATGTATTTATGAATGTATGTATGTCTGTGCCACATACACTTTGACTTGCATTGAGCAATTTCAGCCAAAATAGAATATTGTTGGGGTAAGACATCACTGACACCAAAGTGAGTGGAGCGGTGGGAAGGTGGCAAAGAGTAAAAATAACTGAAATTGACAGATATTAGTGTCTAACCCATAGTTTTTGAGGTCACTGAAATGAATAGTGACACTCCCAATTCCCTTCAAGTCCAAGTGTCATCCCAATGGGGGTGTGGGTGCAAAACGGGTGAGAAGGGGTTGAAGAAAAACAACTGAAAATTACAAATATTAGCATTTCACCCATAGTTTTTGAGGTCGCCGAGATGAATAGTGACACTCCTGAGGGCCTTTAAATCCAAGTTCAGCCCCAATACAGAGGGAGTTGAAAAGTGGTGGGAAGAGGTTACAAATAAATAAACAAAAACAACAGATATTCGTGTCTAGCCCACCGTAGCTTGCCCACGACCTGGTCTAATCGAAGGTAAAGAGAGGAGACAGGTAAGTTCACTTCAGCGGTGGGGGTACTTTTGGGATATTTTAATCTGTCACCTGGAGCGCTGTTAGTTGGACTAAAGGCGACTCGGGAAATACCTGTGCTGATGACCTTTCCTTTTGCTCCTCTTGTTGTGTTTTTTATGTATGTATGTAAGTATGTGTGTGTGATGTCCTTTCCTTTTTCTCTTCTTATTGTTGTTTCTATGTATGTATGTGTATGTATATTACATACTAAAGAGCGTTCTATATTACCTAATAAAGTTTACAGGCATAAAAAATTGTAGTATTTTTCAAGTTACAAACTTTTTACGAGACTATTTACATCATTGTTTTAAAGAATAATGTAAACAAGTTTTACACACGACTTAAAAAATAAAACACTTTTTTTACAAAACTAATTTATCATTTATTTACCAGACTAACCTAAAAAAAAGTTTTACAGGACATGACAAAAGTATATAATTTTAATGTTAGAATCATTCCTTTACAAAACTGTTTACGACGCTTAAGAGTACATTACCTATGTACAAGCCTATGACATCACTTTAATCAATTAAGCACTTTCTTTATTTAGATCTGTCAGATTTATTTTAATTATTTAGAACTCTCATTCTAAAAATAAAATGCGACACCATACAAAAAGTGTGGTAACATCAGAAGGTAGAGAGATATATTTTCTAATATGGAGTGCCAAATACCTCACTACTTTCTTTACTGGTTTTAATGATACTATCTCCATACTGGATGTTGAACAATGTTTCCATTTTTTAGTTTATCTTCTTGTCTTTCTACAACAACGTTGATGCAATTGCCATTCACATTTTTCAGCTTACCCCCAGAAACTGATATTGTGGGAATTTGAATGCCATGTAACCACCAATACAACGGAGACCCTCTTCATCAGCAACCTTTTCAAAAACTTTCGTATGTTCCTCAAAATTCTACGCATTTTCTAGTTTCTTCTTCAATTATGTCTTCATGTTTCATCCATAGAAGCAAACATCATGGCAGACAGAGAGTTCGTTTAATAATGGATTGATTCCATAACATACGTCAATTGTTTTATTTTCTGGTTAGTGAACACTCCTTTAGACTTACTGTAATCATGGCATGTACTGCTGGAATGTCAATTATTCTCAACGGGAGAAATTTCTTTCCTAAGAAGATTCCCATTTGTATAAAATAACCTAACACATGTTTCCACTCCATCTTGATTAAGCATGTAGGTTAACATGTATGTCACATTATATTTAGTTTTTTAGCATATAAATTATAGCCTAGGTAAGACTGACATGAACAACAAATCCTTTCTAGAACTGAGAGAGACTTTTACTCTTGCAACACTTATTGTTTTTGCAGTATTTCCATGTCCAATATTCTGTTTTTGTTCACTCAAATTCAGTCTGTATGCAATTTTAGATCTTTTTGTATTGTATGGCAATCTATAATTGAACAAGTCCGAGCCATGAGTTGGCAAGCTTTATGAAGTCTGTAGTGCTTTTCCAGTGCATACTTTTCAGAAGAGTTGGAAGTGCCTGACTCTTGAGACGTCTGTATCTTGCTGATTGTACATGTAATTCCAGAAGTCCTGCCTGAAAACTCTTCTGTATGAACCTTCTTCAAAAGGCTTACTGCATATTCGGCGTGTAGAAGGACTGAAATCGTATTTACTTCGACAGAGATGAATCCACTTTTGCCGTATTTCAAGTTCTTGAGGGAAATTGAAAAATTAAATGCCGACCTTTTTTCTGCTATTTTGAATAACACCAAAATACTTCAGAGAACTCTGGTATTCTTAAATAATTGAAATTACAATGTGTAGAGAAAGAAGTAACGAAAAGCTACAGGAAACCGCTTGAATATCTGATATGATAAGTGACCCAGGTAGTGACCTATAACGAATGGTGTAGCAGCCTGGTGGCCTATTTTGATCTCCAGTGGACGTCCGGATAATCTGCATACTCCCACATATGATAACTGTCTTCTCCCTTTATCTTGGTCTAATCCATAGCTTTTGAGTTTGCTGAGATGAATAGTGATACTCCTGATGCCATTTAAGTCAAGTTCAGCCACGAGCAGAAGAAGAGGGTTGAGAAAGGGTGGGAAGGGGGTGACAGGGAAAAATGACCAAAAAGACAGATGTTAGTGGTTCATCCATAGTTTTTCGAGGTTGCTGAGTATGAAGAGCGATACTCCCAATGACCTTCAAGTCCAAGTTCATGCCTGATAGGGACGGGGTGGAAATGGGTGAGAAAGGGGAGTGGACATGCAAAAGTAAACCTAAAATGACAGATATTAGTGTCTAACCCATAGTTTTTTATTTTGCCAAGATGAATAGTGACATTCTGATGCATTCAAGTCCAAGTTCAGCCACCAATAGGAAGAGGGGCTGTGAAGGGGCGTTTGGAAGGGAGTGACATATAAAAATAACCAAAAAGATAGATATTAGAGGCTAATCCATAGTTTTCGAGGCCGCTGCAATGAATAGTGATGCTCTGTGGCCTTTAATTCCTTGTTCAACCCCAATAGGTGGGAAGGGGGTGACATGTAAAAAAAACGTAAAATACAGAAGATTCATGTCTAATCCATAGTTTCCAAGGTTTGCTGAGATGTTTGTGATACTTCCAATGCCCTTTAAGTCCAAGTTCAGCCCCGATAGGAAAAGGGAAATGAGAAGAGTAAGAAGAATAAAAAGTGTCCTAATCCATATTTTTGAGTTGGTGGGATGAACAGAGACACTCCCGATGCCTTTCAAGTCCAATTGCAGCCCCAATATGGAATGGGGGTGAGAGGTGGTGAAATATAAATTGTCAAAAATGCTGGGCAATGTAAATGAAGCAGCTATCTTAACAGGTAAGAGAGAGAGAGAGAGAGAGAGAGAGAGAGAGAGATAGCTAAGAGGATAAGAGGAAGAGTGAGAGAGAGAATAGAGGGGATTTGGGTGGAGAGAGAGTTTATCAGTTGTCATTCAGATTTTTCCCGGGCAGCACCGAGTTGATCAGCCAGTTTTCTATAAATAAGCATATGCAAATTTACGTAATGTGTGTTATTTTGAAGCTATTGTCTAAAAGACTTGTATGAACATTCCTCAAAGTCAATTACTGAAATGTTCAACTTGATAACCAGTAGTTTTGCTGGCTATGATTCGTAACAGTTTGCTGGATCCAAGATAGATTCCAGCAACCGCCAGTCAATAACGGCTATCGAGACACAGTAGGGCAGGAAAGTATCCAAAGGATATTGGAGAACTTAAATGATAAGAACTACAATCAGTCATTCTTACCTCTTGATTTGTAGAGAATAGAAAATAATAGTTAAATGTAATAAAAACCTATGAAATCAATATTGTTCATGGTAAATACACTCTTAACAGAAAATACCAGTTATAATAGTAATGGTAATGTTAGTATCTATATTACCTACTTATATTTACTGTTCTTCCAGGGAAACAGTTACCGCAGAGTTCGTTTCTTCTCATATCAAATTACCTCTCGTTCCTTGTGTGCCCTGATATATGCCACATAACATGAATCAACGCCATGTGAATTCCGCCGGTGTCTGGTTGATGGAATGCCATTATTATGCAAAGAAGTTGGGATATTTTGCAATGCAAAGGGCAGTGCTTCGTTTATCATTGAGTGTTGGCAATGGTTTTCCCAGTGAATGATAACTCTGCTTTGAATGAGAGCATGCGAATATAACAGCTGATAAAACACGAGAATTAGAAGGACGCTCGACAAGGAAATTAAACGAAATAAACGAAGTTGACAATTAAAAATGGAGAAGGAATTAAACAAGGCAATGAGATGGAAAATGGCGTAATTGCAAAGGGATCTGGAGGAAAAGACATACGAATGTAAATTATTGAAAATTGATGTCGATCTAACAAATGATGACTGAGAGAGAAAGGAAGATTAATATAAAGATTCTTTGGAGAACAAATCCAAATATGAAGGACGTTTATTGTCAAACGGACCAAATCGGATACCTGAATAAAGGGAATTGAAGCTGTGGTTAGATAGAACAATGGATAGCAAAGATACATTGGGTCTAGGGGATAAAGAACGGAGATAGCAAGGGCTGTGTGAACGAAACAATGGCTAAAGGGAGTATGTGGAAGAGAAAGGAGGAATAGTATAAAGGATATGGTTTGAGGGAGAACGGTCCATTGCTTAGGTATACTATGAAGTGAGGAGAAAGGAAAAAAGATTCTAGATAACATGGAATGAAGAGAAGTTAACCACAATTACAGGGATTACGAAGTAGGGAGAATCAGACCTTACAGACCTTACATCTTGTTCGGGTTGCCCCAGGTCCCTCAGTGTGAGGCACCTCTAATGTCTACCAGAGAGTTGCTAGTACATCTTCCGGTATATTTTGCATCTTCCAATCTTGGATGGTCTGGGATGCAGTTTAGATATTTGTCGAGCTTATTCTTAAACACATCTACGCTCACTCCTGATATATTCCTCAGATGAGCTGGCAACGCATTGAATAGACGCTGCATTATCGATGCTGGTGTGTAGTGGATTAATGTCCTGTGTGCTTTCCTTATTTTTCCTGGTATAGTTTTGGGCACTATTAATCTACCTCTGCTTGCTCTTTCTGATATTTTTAGTCCCATGATATTTTCTGCTATTCCTTGCTATCTGTTTCCATGCCTGAATTATCATGTAGCGTTTCTCTTCTCCTTTCTAGACTATAATAACTTTTAAGGATTGTAGTCTTTCCCAGTAGTCAAGGTCTTTAACTTCTTCTATTCTAGCTGTAAAGGACCTTTGTACAGTCTCTATTTGTGCAATATCCTTTTGATAGTGTGGGTACCATATCATATTGCAATATTCAAGTGGACTACGAACATATATTTTATAAAGCATAATCATGTGTTCAGCTTTCTTGTTTTGAAGTGCCGTAACAACATTCCCATTTTGCTTTACATTTTGCCAACAGAATTGCTATTTGATCATTGCATAACATGTTCCTATTCATCATCACACAAGGTCTTTAAACTGCTTCCTTATTTGTGATTGTCTCATTATTAGGTCCCCTATATGCATATAGCTTTCTTTCTCTGTCTCCATAATTTATTGATTCAAATTTATCAGAGTTAAATACCATCCTATTTACCTCTGCCCAATCATATACTTTGTTAAGGTCTCTTTGTAGAGCGTTCCTATCTTCATCACAAGTAATTTCTCTACTTATTCTTGTGTCATCTGCGAAACTACTCACTACCGAATCCTTAAACATTACTGTCTATTGTCTTCAATCATAATAACAAACAGTATTGCAGCTAACACCGTACCTTGCGGCACACCGGATATTACCTTGGCTTCATCCGACTTCTCGTCGTTTGCAATAACTATCTGTTTTCTGTTGTGTAAAAATTCTTTTAACCATCTTCCTACTTTATCCACGATATTGTGTTTTCTAATTTTCTTCGCTAATATATTATGGTCTACTTTGTCAAAAGCTTTTGCAAAGTCTAGATAAACCACATCTGTTTCATTTCGCTTTTCATATTTTTGAATATGTTCTCACGGTGGACTAACAGTTGGGTTTGTGTACTTTTTCCGGGTACGAAACCATGTTGTCCTTTTATATACAAATTATTTTTTATTAAATGTTTCATAATATTTTTCTTCATTCCCCTTACATGCACTTTCATTATATGTGATGTTAGACTCACAGGCCTATAATTACTTGCCTCTAGTCTTGATCCACTTTTGAAAGTAGGGGTAATATATGCTAATTTGTGCTCATCATAAATCTTGCCTGTATCTACACTTTGTCTTAATAATATTGCAAGTGGCTTTGCGATAGAATGAACTATTTTCTTTAACAAAATAGCAGGCACTCCATCAGGCCCTGCAGCAGCTCCATTTTTAATTTCATTAATAGCCTGCACAATATCAGCTTCACTAATATCTATGTTCAGCTAAATATTCACTATTTTCGTCCCTTACTTCTATATCATTATCTTCATTATCTATTCTAGGGGTGAATTCTCTCTTATATCGTTCTGCAAATATGTTGCAAATTTCCTTTTTTTCATTCGTTAATCTCCCTTCAATTCTTAGAGGGCCTATTTCTATTCTTCTTTTATTCATCTTCTTCGCATATGGGTATAATAGTTTGGGATTTTGCTTGATATTTAATAGGGTTTTTTTCTTCCAAGTCCCGTTTTTCATTTTCTTTTGATTGTATAATCTTTTTGTTCTGCATTTTCTATCTTACTTTTTAGTTCTATAACTTTCCATGCAATTTTTTCTTTTGCAAGACCTTTTTTCCACTTTCTGATTTTCTGGAACAAGATCCTTCTGTCTCTTGGTATGCATGACTGATGTTTACTTTTCTTCTTCGGTATATATTTATCCACTATTTTCTCTAATATTTTATATAATATCTCCGTATTTACCTTTATGTCATCACTTACGAAAATGTTATCCCAATCTTTGTTTAATTCTTCATTTTTTTATTTCTGACCATTTTATATTTTTTACTGTAGAAGTTGTATTTTCCATATCCTTCCCACTTTTCATTTCTTGCTTATCTCTGTTTTCACTTGCTTTGGAATGGACTGTTTTAATTCTATGACATTATGGTCTGAAATACTCGCATTATAAACTATTATTTCTTTAACATAATTCATCTCGTTCACAAATACTAGGTCTAAAGTATTTTCCTTCTTGTTGGCAGGTGATTTATTTGTTGAATGTTGTATTTTAGTAGCATATCTAATTAGCTTTTCGGAATTGGCCTCTTCATCTTCTGTTCTGCACTACTATTACTCTCTTTTTTATATGTATAAGTACATCCACAATCTCCTATTCGTTCTTTCCAGTCTACGAAAGGAAAGTTGAAGTCTCCAGATAGGAAAATAGTCCAGTCCTTGTGATTTCTACATATATCATCCAATTTTTCTATTATTAAGTCAAACTCTTTAGTATTAGGAGGTCTATATATTACTATGTTCATTAATTTTTCATATTCAAATTCTACCGCTATTAGTTCACATTCTGAGTTACTATATTTCTCATATATTTTTCCTTGTTTTTGTCTTTCCCATATATTGCGGTTCCCCCTTGATTCCTATTTTTTTCTATCTGATCTATAAGTTTGGAACCCTTTTATTTGATCATCATTCCCAGTCTCTTGGGAATACCAGGTTTCACTTATATTCATTATATCTATTTTCTTTTCAATTTGGGTTAGTTCTTCTAAGTACTCTATTTTTCTTTTTGAGTTACTCGTAACTAGACCCTGCGCATTCATCACTATGATTGTTTGCTTGTTTTCTCCTTCATTTCAATATTGGTAATAATAAGGATTTTCCCATGTCTCTTTCCTGTTCTGGTATGTTGTTCGTTTTTTTTTTCATTCCAGAAATTCAAATGACATTAAAAAATCCAACTTTTCCATAATATTTGTTCTTCCTTCATCATAATTATTCATTTTGTGTCTGAATCTGCAATTTTCTCCATATCTGCATATCCTCTTGCATAATAAAAACAGTTATTATCTCTGAGTAGAATCTTGGAAGCAGATGCATTGAAATTGAATTTTTTTTGCTGACACCAGTCTGCATATCTCGTTGATGGCTTGCTTTTTTCTTTTACCTGATATTCTTCATTCCTCTCTCCAGAACAATGGATGGAATGAAAAGGGACCGGAAAGAATGCATAGTGTAAGAAAAATATGGCCGGATAACAGGGAACATGACTACAGACCTATATGACTAGAGACATTGATGGCTGGAGAGAGTAGGGAGTAGATAGAAATGGATAATGAACAGGGAATATAAACTGGATAGAAAGGAAAGGTGAATAGAAAGAACAGGTCGGATTAACAAGAACACTCATTATAGATTCCATCTGGTGAGGAGACGGTATCAACACCTATAGAGAATGTGGGTTAAGAGAAATGAACAATGGATAGAGAGCTGGATAGAAGGGAGATAGATAAGAGAGTACAGCTCCTGTAGAGAGCTGGATAAAAAAAGCGAAAAAAAGAATTTTAAATTTCTAGAGTAGAATAAAGAGAATACCAGATAGTGAGAATGAGAGATGGTTACACCAGAAAAAGGAATAGAGAGAGTGTAGAGTTGAGATTAGGATGGTTTGGGTAAGTGGTAAGGATGAGTGAGGAGGAAGGACTGATAAGGCTCGGTCGGTGAAACCAGCGGCGGATCTAGAAATCTTTCTTGAGAGAGGGGTGGCACTTCGGATTTTACATATATATGTAACATGTCTCAGATACAGTACATATATATCAATATATATGTCTGCATATACATATATACATAATTACATCATATGCACATAAATATTGTATGCACTCAGAGAGAAGAGAGAGAGAGAGAGAGTGATTGTAATTATGAAGATTGCTACATTGTTTCCAACAGCTGTAGCTTACAAAGAAGTAGCAGGTGACATTACGTGGACAAATACAAGCATTAAATACATACATAAAAAAACAAATTTTCAATGTCTCCATCAATATTTAACTTGTGTGCAGTGGTACATATTATTAAAGTTCAATTATCTATGGGGTTTCACTTGACCAGGTGGTCCCCTCCTCCCCCTTAAATCCGCCACTGGGTG
>NC_087209.1:83813707-83843707 GCF_015104395.2 Macrobrachium nipponense
GGAACGTTATATTATTAGCTAAAATATAATCAAAATACTTGTCTCCCTAAAAATGGTAAAGAATTAGGAAAATATGAATGAAGTCAGGAGTTTTCCATGAGATTCACCTGAATACGGAAGTGGCACAGGGAATATCTTGCGATCTAACCGATGCATTCCCATTACGGGACAATGATAATTACCATCTGATATTGTCAAGTGTGTTCACAATTCTAAACTTAAACACAAAAACTATTTCAGAGCTATGCAGATTGGTATTTCATATTGCTATTGTCTGCGCGATGGGTATTAAGTTTATTTTGAGAAATTCAGAATTTGGCTCTGCTCAAAAATATGCCTTGTGCAAAAACGACTATGCTGACTCAAAGGGGCACGCATCCATGAACAGAAATAGTAAAAATGTTTATAAAAAAAACCACTTGAATAACATTTCAAAAGGATTGAGGGTAAACAATTTTGTCCAATTATAAAGGAGCACTGACTAGCTCCATGACACTCTTGTCATTACTTACTATTAATCACAATAGCAAAGCAAATGTGCTGCCTAATTGCAAGCAAAAAACACTAATCCTAAAGGATCAGATAAGTGCATGAATAATGATCAAGAACTAAATCTAGCAGCACTGAGTAACAGTAAATGATGGAGCACTGCAAGCAAGCGGAAGCTCCCACTGAACTCTCAGGAATAATACCCGAAGATTTGGCACTGGCAGAACATGAGTGGCACTGTTGGACTACAGGAGGAGGCAACAATAGGGCATTCTTCACGAATCTGCAAAGCAGTCAGTGTTGTAACACAGAATACTAACGATGGTAAACTTACGTAAAATGGTTAAAGGCAAAGTGACAACAACACAAAATACTCGACTAATCAAAGCCTCAATATTACGTTAATGCAATGAAATCATTATTAGAAAAATAAAGCACACTAATATCACTTCAACACTTATTTCACAAGAATATCACAATTGCTATAACTCACGTGGGTCTCTGACGGAGAAGGGAATAAGAATAGGAATATGAGAAACCAGTTGGAACAGGGAATGAGTGGGAGGAACAGTAGGTGAAAGGCCGACAGAACAATTTCCAATTTTGATTACCTTAGTCCGAGTACGACATGGGTGTCGATTGAGCCAGGACAGTCAGAGGAAGGTCTTTGGTTACTTGCAGGGCTTCACTAAGGAATCAAGGGGAAGGATCTCCTCATCAGGCAGCGCCCTCAGAAACTTCAGGAACAGTCACTTCGGTAGGGCTGTCGGTACGGACGTATAGACAGAGTCTGGTTGGGGAACAGCATTGTCGAAAGGTAAGCTAGTTGAGTACAGCATCAAGACACAAGTCGGAGATAGTAGCAGGCCAAGACGTTGGTCGTGACATTGCTTCAGAAAAGGACAAGACTGCAGGGCTGGTTAAGGCGTAATGGAGGACATACTACCTCTGGTGCTGGCTAGGACAAAGTGCAATTTAGTAGGTCAGGTCGGGTCATATTCATACACAGTTTCGCGGAATCTGGAAGCATTCTGTCCAAAGTGGATATGTCTCTCCCAAAACTGGATTGAACTCCTCAAACTGGATTGATCGTCTTGGATCCATTCTTCTCTGCTGCTGATCCTTCACGGGTACCTGAAAGAGAACACTGGGTATGGAAAAAGGAGAACAATAATGCTAGCTTGGGTCCAGAAGCTCGGGTCAGTAGGCGTGAATACAGGTGTGAGGAGACGGAGTCGCAGATGGAAGGCTTCAACAATAGTGGCGAGAAAAAAGGGTCAGGTAAAAAGGGTTAAGAGTCAGGTCAGACGGACCTCACGTGAGATGGCGTGAATTCTGGCAAGTGAAGGGGCTGCTACCTGGTTATGGATTCTATCAAATTAGATCGGGGACTGTAATACAATGAGATACAATGGCAAAGGGACACGATTCCCTTATGTGTCGTTGACCATCTTCTGGATTTGGCATATGGTCAATAGCTGGGTATGACAAGCTGATGACAATTGATAAATAAAGTTTGGAAACAATAGAAAAGAGGCCAAGTCAAAAATGTTCTCATGCTTTCAACAACATCCAATAATAAAGATTCGTTTTACTGGTCCTAAAATGAAGCAGTTTAGTCTAAATCTTTTGTTTTTCATCTTAATCGAATTCCACTTTATTCTCATAATTTCCCTTTCCCTCTAAATGTTAAGTTTGGGCGAAGAAAATAAAATAAAAAGTCTAACAGGACTCTTGCAGCAATCATTATTGATTTTAGGAAATTTTACTATATTTGCAATCGTTTACACTCTCGGTGGGATGTCAAGCAGTGACTGCACTTTACTAAACCAGAATATGCCGATGTTTACAGTTACAGTATGATAGACTATACGAATCATATTGGATACAATTTGCTGAGAATTTCTTAAAGACATTATCTCTTTTCAAAATAAAAGAATCATAAAAAATTATGTACACCTATAATGTCCTATGTCTTTTTGTGGTTTATGCAGCTTATGATGTTTGGATTATGGGCCTATCTTATATTCAGTCAATTTATTGTGGTTCTTGTTTCATTTGGTAATCTAACACTGCAGAATAAACATAGTCCTATTCATAAAATACTGGTGTAAAGAATTATCTGCCTACTATTGTTAATTGAAATTTAGTCAATTGTTTTAATTAAAAGTAATCGATATCTTTATGCATGTAGTCTACACTAGAATAGAATATTCTTCTAACCACACAAACACTACACGCACACACACACACACACAACACACACACACACAGAGAACGAGCAAATTTACTGACTCTTATGTATCCGTTTGTCCAGCAGTGTAATCTACAAGAATGTCCCCAAAATCCAGTGATTCATAGGCTACTCGCAGACTGGTTTTGAATCATGGCATACATAACTTTTTCAGCTTTCATTCATTTTTTTTCTTATTTCGTTAAGTATCTTATGATGCCTTCCTACCCTAGCCTTCATTTTCATAGAAATGCTACATCAACCATATATTTTACTCATCACAGTAATATAATTTGTTATCCATCTTGTAAATATGTTTTCAATATTATTCACTACGAGCAGTTCGATAGTTGCGTCAAAGCCTGAGACAACCCTATGTGTGCCATTAAAACCATGACCACAAATTTTACTTTTATTCACTGTGGTATAAGTGATTTATATATTGTGATGGCCATCAACGTAAGTGCACATGTATGTGTATATGCACATGCTTATACATGTGCACTTCACTGTATGTATACATTATATATCGTGGGGACGGAGCTATTTATTGATTAAAAGCTGCTTCATCTCCAACAGATACGAGTGGAATACTATTTGCAATAAAAAAAAATTGAATCTTAGTCCCGTGTCCTGTTATTACCTCAAAAAAAATAAAAATATGTGTTGGCCTATGCCCTGTAATTGTCTCAAAATATAAGAATTTGATGTGTAGAACTATGCCCTGTCATTGCTTTAAAATGTAAGAATTTGATGTGTAGGACTATACCCTGTCATTGCCTTAAAACATAAGAATTTGATGTGTACATCTATGCCCTGTCATTTCTTCAAAACATAAGAAATTTATGTGTAGGCCTATGCCATGCATTGGCTCATAATACAAGATTTATGTGGGCCTAATCTCACAATGATATTAACATTTGACATGCAGGATTATGATGAATTAAACACCCTAATATCGGAACGGACTGCACAAGTCTGTGCTTCATTACAATTAATGTGGTCCATGTGGAATCGCTTATGTAGGCCAACACCAATTTAAAAGAAATAAAAAGCAAGATACTAGTGTATTAAGCTGTGCATGATAAAAAAAAAGTGCACAAACAGAATGATGCAAAATCTTCGTAACGGTATATAACTTAATATATCTTTTATCGGAGATATCAATTGCATTCTTCATAACTCTGGGAACTCAAATCTGTGGTGTAATCATCATGCACGGACCTCAACATGAACGAATGGATTCAAACCTATATAGTCCGTATTGGTAATTATTTTTATTGTTAACTACGGCAAAGTCCATATAGCTTTACAGCTAAGCCCCACCCACTGCACGCCGGTGATTGGCCAGCTCTCGAAGAGGGAATGACGTCGTACTAGTTTACAGTCCAAGTGATTATCAGTACGGATTTGACTCTATTCGATAATGCTGAGTCTCGTGCATAAATCATGACACCGGAGTTGTGAAGTATGCAATTGATAATGAAAGATATATTATGTTAAATATCATTATGAGGATCTCAGACCATTTTGTCTGTGTATCTTTTTTTTTTTCATGTACAGCCTAATACACGAGCATCTTGCTTTTTTTTTTTTAATTGGCGTTGGCCTACACAAGCAATCTCTTATTGACCACATTAATTAAAATGAAGCATAGACTTATGCCACCAGCTCCAATATTAGGTTATTAATTCATAATAAACCTCTATGTTAAATGTTAATATCACTGAGAGATTGGGCCTACTCGTCAATTTCTTATATTTTGAAGCAATGACAGGGCATGGGCCTACTACACATCAAATACTTGTGTTTTGAGACAATGAAAGGGCATGGGCCTGCTCATCAATTTCTTATTTTACAAATAGTTTTCTATCCATATCTGTTAGAAATAGAGCAGCTTTTAATCAATATACTACTTTCAACTACACGATACATAATATATATTCAAAACCATTGCCAATCAACCAGCTTCAAGGAATGATCGCGAAGTAATCAGTAAGCAGTGCTTAGCTGGAAGGCTAGGTGGATTTTGCTATAGTGTGATGTTATTCCCCTTCCGAGAACTAGCCATTCACTGGCGTGCAATGGGTGGAGCTTAGCTGCAAAGGACCATGGACTTTTCTATAATCAATGCCACCGAAAATAGACCTCTATCTTTTGGCGGTCTTGTTATATTGCTGTATGAGCCACGGCCATGAAACTTATACCATGTCTCAGTGATGGCTTGGCATATATCGTTGCCGCACACACAATAATGTTATTATTGTTAACTTTAAAATAAAACAGTTTACTTATAACTATTGTTATAACTATAGTTAAAGTTAACTTTAAAATGAAAGCTACTGAGGCAAGAGGGCTGCAATTTGGTATATATGATGACTAGAGGGTGGATGATCAATACCAATTTGTAGCTTTCTAGCCTCAGAAGTTTTCAAGATCTGCGGACGGACAGAATAAGAGCAGACAGAAAAAAGTGTGGACGGACGGACAAAGCCTGGACAATAGTTTTCTTTTCAGGAAAATAAAAGGAGGATTAAACGAGAAGGGAAGGTGTCAGTAAAAAAATAAAGAGAATAACAAACAGTTCATAAACCCAAAGGGAAGAGAGAGAGAGAGAGAGAGAGAGACGAGAGAGAGGAAGAGAGAGAGAGAGAGAGAGAAGCTTTAAGGTACGAAAGGTAATTTCAATTCATTATTCCACTTATTTATATCTATTTATAGGAAGGCCTTCGTGATGTTTGTCATTCGTCCACAAACATCCATGAATTCATTTTTCTCTTTATGATAGCCAGTAGGCGATAGGGTGGGGTGGGGGAAATGAATGATGGTGGAAATAAAAGTGAATATCTTATCTGCCTAAGTGACGTGTATTATTGCCCAGCACATGACGGAAGGCTCCAAATCGTGCCCTTTGACATCAAAGCTAAGCAGTATATTCTGGATCCACAGGCAATTATGTGACAAATTTCACAACAATTACAATTTTTTATGAAATTACATTGATATTAATATCACGATAACTTTCATCAAACCCAGGTGCTCCTCTGTAATCGGATTTTCCCCTATGCACTTAACATTTGTGAAGGTGTCGTTCGATAAGCCATGAAGTTTGAGGAGGATTATTGGTCCTCTGCCAATATCCATGGCAGTGTGTAAAGAAAGAAAGTATATTTTAGTTTTACCAGACCACTGAGTTGATTAATAGCTCTCCTAGTGCTGTTTTTTTTTACGTGGCTAGAAACCAATTGGTCACCTAGCAACTGGACCTACAGCTTATTGTGGGGTCCGAGAATCGAACTTCGGACCACCGGACCACCGGATTGGTAGCCGAGTACCAAAACCATTCGTACAACGAGGAACTATGACAGTGAGGATCCCGTCATTGTCGCTTCTGACTGTGATGATGAGGATGAGCTATTCCTTGAAAGCGATGACGATTAAAATTAAATCTATGAAATCTTATACAATTTTACTGACACCATCTAATTGTAGAATAATTATGCTCATTGCCCAATCTATCTCATCATGTTATATGAACAACCGAACAGCAGGTGCAGAAAAACGAACATACACATATTTACAATCTAAGATAAAACATATATATATATATATATATATATATATATATATATATATATATATATATATATATATATATATATATATATATAAATTCTCACGACAATTCTTAAGCAACACAATAGAATGAGGTTGAAAATCACAGTGGAGCACATTAGCAAAAACCAACCAACTCATTGTTGGGATATACACATTTGAGTTATAATGTGGCAAAATCATGCGATGCAATAATGTACAATGTATGTATTCATATTTTCCAGGGTGTTCTGTAATTCAGACGAGAGAGAGAAGGGGGTGGGAGAATTGAAGGGGGAAGAGGAGAAAGTGGGGGCGAGAGGTGTGATAGAAGGATTGCGAGTTGGGTTGTGGAAGCTTGGTGGTGGGGGGAAGGAGGGAACTGAATAAGGGGAGGGCGGTAAGTCGACTTGTCCTAATCTGTGCTTGGATGTTTTCGTTCTGACTGACTACAGCTTGAAATCATAAGAGTAAAATAACTCCTATAAGATTATAAATTACGGCGGGGTGTTGTAAACATTGTGTTAGAGTGTCATCATTGTCCGACTAAAAACCTTGAAGATATTCCCGAAAACGGTGCCACATCAGTCTGAATTAGATAGTAGGTAGATATTTAACACTCCAGAAAATACAACTATGATATAGCAATTAATACGCAACCTACATAACCTAATTTTTTTTTATTAACACATACGAAAAATATCTATACAGTGAGCAGTATTATTCATTAAAATATAATAAAATCAGAGTTAGCAGCAGAAAAAAAGTTATTGAAAAAATACTTCTAGAAAAAAAAACAGAATTTGTGAAAATACCGAACCATTTCCCAGTTGTTTTTAACTGTCATATTTTATGTATTTAATTACTTTTGAGGTGATTCATTTTTCTGGAATGAACTTTTAAATAATCTTTTCTTGGTAACGACAAGCTTACGGTAAAGCATACTTAGTATATTTCTGCTAATTCGTTTCTTCAAATATTATTAAAACAGAGTGAGAGGAGAGAGATGGAATGTTTATTTTCATTTGAAAATTATATAGCCGTGTCATAGCAAGAACGAGAGAAAACTATAGTTTACGGTATAAGTTAGTGTTTCCTTTCTGAAACGGAGAACAACTACGTATTCACAAAGAGGCAAACACAGTTCTGTTGTGAATATTCCCCCCAAACTCATTATCCTGTGATGTCAGCTGCTTTGACAGACGGGCTTCCACCATAGTTTGAGAGCGTTGAAAAACAACGTTTTACTGTTCAAGACTTCAGTAATATGAGTCCACTGTAATGAACAAATCAAGGGCTGAAGAGTAATAATGAAAGAACCCATTCATTCCTATTGACAAAATGTACACCCGGTCAGTTTATCATAGATGAAGTCCACTATAAATACATAACGTGGTACAAAATTGTCTATTTTGGATGTTTGGTAATTAAAACCAAATACGGAATACTGTTCAATCATTAGACTTTGATGATAAATGTAGAAATTTGATATCGAAAAAGTTTATTTTGATTCACTTTCTTATAAATTGGGTTTGCGGCAAATAATAACTATTTGTTACAACACCTAAGACTAAACGGGCTTAGCTATGCGATATTCATCACTAATAAAAAAATGAAATTTTTTTAAACAAACTATTATTGAAATGCACTAAAAGGTAAAATATTTTCTGTTAAACAACCAGGATTTTTTTTTTACAATTAATCATGTCTACGAAAATAAAAGCGTAGGCACCAAACATGGAGTGAAATGCTTAAGTTTACTTCTTCTCTTGTATCATTTCCCTCCATGTTTGGCGCCACGCTTTTATTGTTGTTGACATGATGAATTGTTAGAAATACTTGGTGTCTCAAAAGAGTATCTTAATACAAAGCGTGTTTTACTTTTTTTTGACAGAAATTGTAACCGATTTATGACTGTAGCAAACGAAATTGAACGTGATGTCCGGTCGAGAGGAAAGGTTTGAAAAATCCGTAGAGTTATTAATAAGCGATATTAACTTATTCTACCAAGTCAAAAATGCTATGAAAAATCTGAAGAGTTTTATTCAAACCCTGAAATACAGGGAGGGGTCTTGTGTCACTAGAGGTCATGGCTGACTTACTTATCACGTAGGGTTGTATTATCACTGGGACTGAGCAACAATGCAAAACTTCAAGCCCATCGGACGAAGCAAAAAGTCAAAAAATAAGTTATAAGTTTTGACCCAAACAGACAGACAAACATAAGCAGAAGTCAACTTAAATAAAAACATATATAATAATAAAAGCTTATGATCGAAAATAAAAGCTGTAAAATCATAAGTGTTTCAGGTTTATCAGAGTCTAATTAACTTATAAATTTGATAATGGGGCCACCGCCTCCGTTATTCATTTTGGTAGCAAAAGCCAAAGCGGCAGGCAAACTGAGTTTGGTAACACTTTCTCTCTCTCTCTCTCTCTCTCTCTCTCTCTCTCTCTCTCGACTGGCAACAGCTCTCTCTCTCTCCTCTCTTCGTCATCTATCTCAAATCTCGTCTCTCTCTCTCTCTCTCTTCTCTCTCTCTCTCTCTCTCTCTCTCTCCATTTCATTAGGTCATCAAATCAGAGTCGGAACTACAAAAATATACATTTATTTAAAAGCAAAGTATTTAACTGAATAACTCAGATTCTTAACAGCATGATTAAATGGAATGAATCAGATAACCCCCGTTAATTAACAGTCTACCAGTAATTAGTCAACACCATTCATCTAAAGAATTATTCCCATTCTTCTCCAATTAAAGTTCCCCCTACCAGTACAGATCCCTCCACTAGAACCGCCTGTTTAAAAGAACAGGAGGAACAAACTATAAGCATACACAATTGTAAATACAAAGTCAAAAGATTAAATGAAATAGAACATCTTTACAAAATATCAAAAATACAGTCAAGCCACACCTTTGGCTAAAGCACAGTAATTCTTACCCATTTCCAGCCAGTTTCACTTCTCTACATAGAAAAACGTTGGCAGAGCCATCCCAGCATCTGCCTTCTTTCCCGTAACCGTCTCTATGGTTCTCGCTAATTACATGCTATTATGAATGGACATAGATCGTACGGGCGCCGAATTCGCACCCATCGTTCATGCCCTGTAACTGCTCTAATCCAGTTTCAAAGTCACCTTTGATGAACGCCCATAACGATGTCCAAGCACGTGACATACAACAATGTCTCATACATATCATATATCAGTCTTTATATTTTACAGCAGCTCGGCCACCATCCTGGCTAGCCCCTACCTAGCCACCCAGGTCACATAAAACACCTCAATATATAAAAAAAAACACCTTGGCGGGCTCATTAAACACAAAATATAGTAATAACTGCACGTCTCTGGCAGCACAACGTAATGTCTATCACACATCATCTCGAAAAACCCATACCAGGGCTATAATTTTCGAATCTCCCTCTTTGTCTGCAACTGCAACTGTACAGACTCGTGAAACACGCTGTAGGAAGGCGAAACGTCTCCCAGTGGAAGACATCCAATGGCTCCCGTAGTCCAGAAGCGCTGTAGAACCCTGTAGACTCGTAGAAACTCTCGTATGTGGGAACACAACAGCAACATCTCTGCAACGGCTGGTGGGCGTCTTGCTAGCATTGGGGAACGATGTTTATGGTGTGTTTCAGTATGTCAGTCAAGTCATCGGTCAATCAAAGAAGAATTAACCCCAGACATACTTCTGTCAAATAATGACCTCAAAAATTCCCAAAAATACTAACTGAACGTCTCCCAATTAACCCATTTAATATGACCACTGAACTAATTTCTAACTTCAACTCGTGAAGGAACTCCATAGGATCACTAAATCATAAGTCATTATCACAACCCCGCAAAGAAAATATTAAGTTCTCTAACTTAATTGTCCACAGAAAAAAACAAAAAACAAACAAAAAAGAGCTCCCTAAATTCACACACACTCCAGAATTCACAGAAACTCCACGGACTTCTATCATCACATTTCAAACTCACAATTCTCACAATTTCTCACAAGAAAAAAAAAAAAAAAAGTAAAAAAAAAAAAAAAGTAATGACCCATAACAAACACGTAACAAGCCCAGACCCAATTTATCACTGAAAAATGTTCTCTCACGCTCTGATATTTCAACAACCCACAAAATCAGTAAAAACTCTCCAATGTCTAACAGCAAAAACCCTTTCATTTCTCATAATTAATCTCAATGAGACGTAATGTCAAACGCCCATTTATGCAATTCACAAGCCCTGACAAATCATATCTCCCGTCCAGAAAGAAATTATATTTAAAGCTCAACCCCAATTACATCTCTCGTAGGAAAGAGGACAAAAAAAAAGTGGGAAAAAAATAATATTCTCCCCATCACACAATGTATATAATATACATAACCCAACTTTTCCCCATAAATGTGATATGTATCGTCACGGAATTTTGCCATCGCAACTTTTTCTTCGATCGGAAACGGCCGGAAACAATTCCATATGTAGATACAACTCATGAAATGCCAAAAATCAGCATCTCTCAGAATAGTGCAAAACTCTGAGTAATCAACACTAGAGGAAAAGAGTCATCACACCGGACTCATCACAGCATTGCCAGCAAAAAACTGCTCGAACTGCAGTATAGATATGTCTAGTCAGACTTGCAACTTCAGAAACCCATGATTCTCATAAAAATGTTCTACCCTGACACAACATAAGCACATTTCACAAATTATCTCCAGGAAATCACCAATGTACTCAAAAATTGTCCTTAAAGACATAACTCTCACATGATATTACCAAATTATATAAACAAATTATCACCTATTCGGGATAAAAACTAGGTAAACTCACAATTCAGCAATTCAGCAATTATATGCCGCCAAAAATAACTCACTGGAGAATATAAAAAATGCTACATCTCCATTGAACTACAATGCAGTAATGCCACTCGCCTCCAATAGGTCACGAAACCAAAAAGAACCACAGAACCCCTCTCTTGGCTCGTAAAACCCCAGAAATTCAACTCCAAAAACCATAACCACAAAAAAAGGGCACCCCCAAAGATTAATTCCACCCACCACACACACACACATACACGCATACACACACACACACACACACACATATATATATATATATATATATTATATATATATATATATATATATATTTATATATATCACCATATTAATAGCAACACCACTCCGGTGATAAAAATATTTTCCCTCCATTTAATTAATAACCCCACAACACCATATTCCCTCTATCACACCAATAATCACGTGTGGAATAAAACGAGTCTCAAGAAAAAAAATATTATTACACTCCAAGCAGGATAATAAAAAAATTAATCTCCATCCCCGAAAAACCCCGAAAAAAATGCACTCAAAGCATCTAGCTGATACACTAAAAAATATTGCCCCATGTCTCCTCAAAAAGATTTTTCTTTGCAACAAAAATGGCTGCAAAATAATTGAACTAAACATAGATCTCACCAAATAGGCTTAAACTATGGAATATCTCAAAATATATATATATATATATATATATATATATATATATATATATATATATATATATATATATATATATATATATATATATACATATATCAAATGGCCAAAATATTATATCTCCAATTCTCCAGGAAAATAACTCAATGTTATAGTAAAAAACTATAACTCTCTGTTTAGCATAACTGCTGAGAAAGGGCAAAAACTTGGCAAATAAAATTGCCCAGGAAATTCCTAGAAAAATTCACCAATGTGCCACAAAACTCATTATAACAAAACTCCAAATTCAAAGTGTCTAAGCAAAGACTTCTCCATAAGCACTACGTTCCACAGGCCACTACAAAACTCCCAAATTCAAAGTGTCTAAGTAAAGACTTCCCCATATGCACTACGGCATAGGCCACTAGAAACTTAACCAAGTTTCCTATCTCTGGCAAAATTGCATCAAACACAATTGTGCAAAAGGCCAACAATTTCCGGAACACAAATATCCAGAAAGAAATGATGTAGTACCACTATGTAGACATTCAAAAATGCAAAATTTTCTTGTAAATCTCTCTGCAGCATCAAACAGCTGAAATCATTAAACACATTCCCGAACAGTGACTCCAAGTCATGAACTAAGATGTTAAAAATTCACACAAACTGGAGAGAAAAATAAATTCAAACTCGCCCATGATGAAAAAAACTTGCGTCAGCGACGGCTAACATCCAAAAAAGGAAAAGAAAACTAATTGCACTGATAAATTTTCCCGTGACACCTGTAACATCGTGACTCACGTAGACTTCAAGCAATTATCTGCTGAACTCATAAAAAAAATCTAAATCTGCGTTTAGTTCTCCCATTTTCAAAAAAACATCACCACACTTATTAACCATTACAACACCCATGTTAGTATAAAAAAATAACACCAGTATCAGAATTATCAGTATCAGAATTTGCCAGTATAAGTAGTATCACCAGATATTAATAAATATCAGTACTCACCCAATAATTACCCGCCTCACCAAGTATCGACCGAAATTTATCTGTACTCGCCCATTCAACAATTGATAGCAAGTATACGAACGTTAAATTCATCCAATTATCAGGTACATCTCGTATCAGAAAATTGTTGTTGCTATCATCAAAATCACCAAAATTCACCAGAAATTGGTATCAGCCACCCATAAAATCATTGGCAGTTTCCCCAAACAAAGATTATTAACAGTATCACACTGACAGAATCCCCCAAAATATCTCCAGTAATGATAATTCTACTTAAGTACCTCCCCGTAAAATATCTCTCGTAATAATAATAATAATAATAATAATAATAATAATAATAATAATAATAATAATAATAATAATAATAATAATAATAATAATAATAATAATTCGCCGTAAATATCTCCAGTAAGGGAATTAATATTGCCATTTCCCCAAAAATTATTAGTTTGATCGATTTATTAATTCTTACTGGCGTCGCAACGACGAGGTTATTGACGCCATATCATTAAAAGGAATTGCAAAGGAAAAAGTCAATTAAAATGCTATAAATATGTTTATATAAAATCTGTCAGAGAACTACAGAGAACCCAAAAACACACGAAATACCTATCTCACCTACACACCTATTTCAAATTAATTGTAAACAAAAAAATACAAGCAACACAGGCAGGCACCCCGCATACTTCCAAATCCTACAGAGTTCTGTCAAAATAAATAGATATTAAAAGTACTAAAACATTATATAATTATATATAGATATATCAATTGGAGGTAAATTTTATGTACATAAAAATTTCCTGATCTAAAAAGACTTGAAAGCAAATGATATACACTGACACATACTAACACATACACAAACTCACACATCTTGACCAAACTAACCTAAATTTTTTCAAGAAGACCTGCTTCTTGAAGGTAACTAAAAAAAAAAGGCTATCCTCATTGAAATCTCTGCCTATAATGACATCCAGTTTAAGATCCATTCTTCCAACTACGTTAAAATGACGGTTCCTTGCTGATATTAAGCTGGGGCATTCTACTATTAAATGATTTACTGTGAGGGGAACAAGACAATCCTCACAAAATGGTTCAGGGTCATTGTTCATTAAAAACCCATGAGTAATCCGTGTGTGGCCGATCCGTAATCTACATAATGCAGTCTCTCTCCGACGGTCTTCTAACATATAAAGCCAGGGGTTGATTACATCAGTGAGTTCTCTCATTTTATTATTACTCTCTATTGTCCAATAGAATTGCCAAACTGATTTCTACCGTCTTTTTTAATTTCAGGAATGTAGTCTGAACAAGGAATTGCTATACTTCTTGGATTTTTTGATGTACCTAACTTAGCCAATTCATCAGCTCGTTCATTTCCAACAATACCAACATGTGAAGGAACCCAGCAGAGGTTAACTGCCTTCTGTTTTTGTTTTAATAAAAACAACCACTCTGTTATTTCCAGTACCACAGGGTGTACTGGATTAAAAGATGCCAAAGCTTCCAAGGCACTCTTGGAATCGCTAAAAATGGTAAAATTATTCTCCTTTAAAGTTACAATTTTCTTTAGTGCTGTTAAAATGCTAAAAACTTCAGCAGTAAAAATAGAAGCACAACTTGGTAATGCACCACTAACACTACTGTCAGGGTATACCACTCCAAACCCAACGCCTGCACTGGATTTGGAGCCATCGGTAAAGAATTGCCTCGAGTTATCATGTTTTTCAGCATGGCAAAGGAATTTCTGTTTAAGAATATCATCTGAACAGTCTGCCTTGCAACCAGAAAACCATTTACAATATTTCACAGAGGGCAACTTCCATGGAGGGAATCTTGAAAATTTTGCTGGAATTACTTTTCCATTTCATTATATTGAGCTCCTCTAATGCACATTTCACCCTTTATCCAAACGGCTTTGGATACGAAGCTATTTTTCATAAATACAAAAGTTGCCTTTAAAAACAGTATTGTAGGCTAGGGACTCGGGAGTTCTCTGTATGCGGTACCAATATTTTAACAGGGCAAATTTTCTTATCAAATCTAGGGGCAGTTCACCTGCATCCACTAATAAACTAGATATTGGGGAGGACCTAAAGGCTCCTGTTGCAATTCTAATTCCACCATGGTGAACTGCATTCAAAGTATCTAATCTTCTTGTAGTTGCTGATGAGTAGATTTTCTGACCCATATGCCAATTTTGAAGCAAATATTGCTTTAAAAACATGTAACAAGTGCTTTCTATCAGTCCCCCCAATTTGTATGACCTAAGACTTTTAAAACATCTAAGGCCTTCATGCATTTGACTTTGAGGCCTCCTGAGATGAGCGTTCCCATGTAACCTGCTATCAAAGATGAGGCCTAAAAATAAAAACTTTGTTTCCTGTACACATGCGAGTCTCTGTCCATTTAAAAATAGGTCTGGGTCTGGATGAACCCATCTAATACGGCAAAAATGCATAACAACTGTTTTGGCAGAGGAAAATTTAAAACCATGCTCAGCTGCCCAACTGTTAACTTTATTTATTACCAACTGAAGTTTTTGCTCTGCAACACACATTTTAGATGCAGCACACGAAATAGATAAATCATCAACGAACATTGTTGACATTACATCTTTTGGAATTTTTGAGGCTATCCCATTTACGGCTAAGGCAACAGAGTGACACTTAACACACTTCCCTGTGGTACTCCTTCCTCTTGTTCTTTCAAATTAGACAGAGTACTACCTACTCTGACTTTAAAATAGCGGTTTTTTAAAAAGACTTTAATAAAAAGTGGTAGTTCTCCACGCAGACCAATTTCATGCAAGACTTTTATAATTCCATGCCTCCAGGTAGTATCATAAGCCTTTCTAGGTCAAAGAAAACGGCCACATAATGCAGCTTGGTAGCAAATGCCTGACAAATTGCATTCTCCAAACGTATCAATACATCTGTGCAAGAATGCATACAGCGAAAGCCACACTGAGATGATGATATAATCTTCTTTGATTCTAAAAACCATTAACACCACTCATCACTCCCCAGTATTCATCACAGATCATCACCACTCAACAACACCAGGCATCACCAATTGACAACACCAGTCATCACCAATCACCACCATTTAAAATAATCTCCATTTCCCTAACAAATCTCCATTAAAAAAATAATCTCTATCCCCAGTTATAATTATGCCCTCTAACATTGCGTAAAGGCATTCTCCAAAGCATAAGGAAAACTTGCACCACATTTGTAAGAATTACATTATATATATAAACCAGTGACCTGGGGTCATGGCATTAGGAGGGTTTTACGTGACCAAAGCAGACCTAGATTACGCTATGCGCTGTCTGCAGTAGCCTGATCTAGCTCTAAGCTTTGTCAACATTTTTATGTTATGATAACTTTGCACAACAACTTCCATGGGAAGCGGTTGACCTGTTAACCTACGCCGGAAACTTGTAACTTCCGAGCCGGCAGACTACGTATGTGTTTTTATATGAATTGCTGAGATAGCTAATGTTCCGCTATCGACGCGATGCTTTAGAATGGCAGTTCCACGCCAACTATCAAACATAGGCGGTCGTCCGACCGAGCTGCATCTCCTAGTATGGAGTTACAGAATAAAGTTGTTAACTTGTTCAACTAGCCTGTTTGAATCATCTCCTCTAGTCAAGAAAGAACCTCTCTACTAAGATATCCAAGGGAGATGAGAGGAACCAAACATTACTTACGAATGACAGTCGTAAGGAAAGAACAAAAAGTCTATCGCCAAGCGATAAGACATAAGAAGTGGTGGCAGCGTATAAACGAAGAACATAATTAACAGGACCCATATCAGCCGACCGAAGGTCTACAAGAACTAACTTCCACCTTCAACATCAAACGAAACAGAGGAAACGGGATCTTCAATCAACGCAACAGTTTATGAAGACGCAACTATGTCCTTCATCGAGAGGAATACAAGCATTTAACACTGACGTTTGAGCAACTGTTGTCACTTATCTTCGAGAATCTACACCGGACGAGAGCAGCATTGAACATCAACGGAAAGAAGAAAACAAACACAGGGAACATCACCCGTTCACGAGCAAGGACGCAGAGTGGACAGCTATACGCAGTAGTGCAAGGACGGAGGCTGTGACGTCATCAATCTTGGACTTCCCAGAGCATCGTGCACCGAGAGAAGACCGTGACGTCATCACGACTTCCGACGCGAGACGTCATCCCATGTCAACAATCCTTCGCAATATAATCTGGAGCTAAGTACCATTTTTATCTATTCAGGTCTTTTCCTCAGTGAAGTGTTGTTCATCAAGAGTCGATCGTCCAGTATTCTGGGGTGAGTTGTTCGCCATATTAATCTTCCTTCATTACAGAACCTATCTTCAACTACGAGGTTCTCGCCCGCAGATTAATTTTTTTTTCTTTTCTAGTTGTCATTAACCATTTCTTGCAGGAATTCTCCGTATAATATTTTATCATATTATCTGTATTTTTGTATCTTTTGGGGGATTTTCCTATTATTATAACACATTTATACAGTACATTGCTTATGCGTTTACGTAGTGGTCGAGTGTACTCTTATAGATATTTTGATAGGATTGCAAGGAATAGAAGTGATAAGAAAAAAGTGAAAGCCGAAATGGCAACTACTCCGGCTGGCAACCCCAACGTGGTGACTCGTTAGCGCGAGGTCAGCGATTGTCCCTTTTCAAGGTCGGGTCAATGGGTTCCTGCCTCAAAATGTTGAGGCATGGATCTCATCTGTAGACGCTCATTTAAATGCAAAAAGCATCACAGACACAGCAGTACAATTACAGGAGGCCAAGAGCTTCGTTGACTTTGCGAAAGGCGACGCAAGTGCGTATCTAAGGGGGGTTTCTTTCCAAGAAGCGCTTACATGGGACGAGTTCAAAATTAGATTACGTGCCGTGTATGGGGTGAAGAGGCTTTAGATGTAGTATTGGCATTGAGAAATATCCTTGAACCAAGCCTCCATGACTCAGCTCAATGTTGTCGAGCGGGCGGCGCTAATTGCCGACCGGCTAAATGAATATCAGGATAGTTTATGTAACTCCCGGGTGGGTTGCGGGTGCTAAAATCAAAGTGAAAGATTTTATCCGTTTGATCTACCTTACGTCTATCACTGTAATGTTGCCTGAACGTGTAGTACGGTGTTTTGATAAAAATTGCAGCCCGACAGTACGGAATTAGATGTGTATAAACAAATCAAAAAACACATGTCTAAATGTACCGACCTAGATCCTTCGCTCATTCAAGTTTTTGCAAAAAATGAGAACAAGCCCACAACAAGTAAATGTGGTACATAATAATAATCAAGTTGCAGGGATGGTTTGTTATAACTGTAAACGACCAGGTCACATGATTTCAGACTGTCGGACGCGTTTTTGTTCAATACACAATAGTTCAACTCATTCATATAACCGTTGCTACTCGAGGAATCAACAGCAAAACGCTACAAACGCAACCAGTTGCTAGTGCAAATAAAAAGAAGGGTCCTCAGTACTATAATAAGAAACGAAACAACCAAACGGAAATTCTGCACAACAGCAGACCAAACAAACAAATCGTGCTTCAGGTACCTCTGTTCCTGGGCCGTCTAGCCAGAACTCGCAAGGGCAAGCGAATTTTCAGGGTGTGATAAACAAAACAAATACCACGTAGTTCACTCCAAGGGGGGAGAGGGCGATGTTGGGTCATTAATATCAACATCTTTTGTATCAAATAATCAGTTTAATCATTTATCAGATCATTGTGAGACAATTGATTTTCCTATGAAACACACGGCCGAATCAAAAAAATCTGTGCAGGTTCCCGTAGATTTGCAACAAATTCATGCAATTATTAGTCAAAACGAGTTGCGACCAACCTTACATGCAGTAAATTTGGACATAAGTCATTCACTTTGTTCTTTGATTCTGGTAGTCCACGTAATATAATGGATTTAAGGACTCATCATTTACTCTTTTCAAATTTCCCTATAGAAAAGTCCGGAATAAGGCTCTCAGGCATTGGGAATAATGAATTAAATGTTGTGGGCGTAACTCATGTACAGTACAAGGTCGGTAAGCGCACGTTTGCTGATACCTTTGTCGTTGTACAAAACATTAATATGTATCCCGCAGTAATTATCGGATACCCGTCTATGGGCACTCAAAATATTATCTTAGCACCTGCAAAACACGGCGTGTATATCAAAGGGAAATTCTATAGGTCTTCTAATACCCTAAAATCTGTTTTAGATAATAAAGAGACAGACAGAGTTGTCACTTACATTACGGAACCAATCACCTGTCTCATGAACCAAGAAATAATACAGGCAACCAACAGAACTCTCGCTCACCCGTAATATCAGCTTGCACGCAACTCTCGAGCCTAACGTAACTTCATATATATTAGTGCGTGTAAAAAGAACCTTGCCAGGATCTGAAACATTAATCCTTTCCGAAACTCTGAAAACACACGGATTATCCGTCACACAAGCCGTTTATACAGTCGCTCACAACAACAATGTAATATCGAAGTCTGTAATCATTTGAATACCACTTTAGTAATCCACAAAAATCAACATATCTTGGATGCCGAAGTTTATAAACATCGCATTCTTACCGTAGCTGAGATAAATCACGCTCAATCAGTCGCGGATGAAACCCTTTTGCAATCTATAAAGAACAAAATCAATCAGGACATTCAAGAAGAAGAAATTCAGCAGAAATTTTTGAATCTGTTAACTAATATCATGATGTTTTTTTCCACTACGGATGGACCCTTAGGAAAAACGGATGTCATCGAGCATCAAATAAGGCTCAAGGACAAACAGAAAGTAATCTATGTACCTTCGTACCGACTTCCTATGAAATTTCAGAATGAGATAACAGAGGAAGTAGGTAAAATGTTAAAAGAAGGAGTCATTAGGAAATCAAACAGCCCTTATAATTTTCCGTTAATAGTAGTACCGAAAAAAGATCGAACTTGGCGGATATGCGTAGATTTTCGTCGTTTAAATGAAGAAACAATCCCTGACAGATTCCCAGTACCATGTACCGATGATATCCTATCTTTACTAGGCCAGAATAATACTTCACAAGCCTAGACTTACTAAAAGGATTTCATCAGATTCCGATGGAACAAGAAAGTATCCCATACACTGCCTTCAGCACAGCCAGGGGACATTATGAATTTTTGCGTATGCCTTTTGGTTTACGTTGTGCTCCTATCACTTTTTACTCGTATGATAAACGTCTGTTTGGAGACTTGTTGGGAGATATCCTACATGCCTACATGGATGACTTAGTAATCTTTTCCACATTAGAAGAACATTTACGTAAATTGGAGTTAGTGTTACAAAGGTTAAGGCAGCATAATTTAAGGGTAAAGATAAGTAAGTGTGAATTTTTTAAAACAGAACTAGTCTATCTAGGTTTCACGGTTTCTAGTGAAGGTCTTAAAGTCGTCCACGATAAGGTGTCGGCTATCCGTAACTTTCCGATACCTATTAACGTCAAGGGAATACAGCAATTTTTAGGGTGCAGCGGATACTATCGCCGCTTTATCCGCAATTACTCAATCATAGCCGCTCCCCTAACCGATCTTATAAAAAAGGGCGTAGATTTCGTATGGTCTGAAATTCATCAACAGGCGTTCGATAAATTGAAAGATGAACCCTGTGTAGTTCTCCTATCTTGAAATTTCCTGACTTCGGTAAGGAATTTTTCATAGCAACAGACGCCTCAGACCTAGGAGTAGGTGGGGTATTGCTTCAACAATATGATAGACAGTTTTTTCCCTATAGCTTTTTAATTCACGTAAACTGAGACCTTCCGAAAGTAAATATGCAGTAATAGACAAGGAAGGGCTCGCTATTGTTTAATTCACTCGTGCACTTTAAATTCATAATCTACGGTTATCCCGTCAAGGTTCTCACTGATCATAAGCCCTAACCGACTTTCTTTAAAGGCTTTTAGTCACAGCCCCAAGCGAACTCGGTGGCACATGATCATTCAGACTTTGGCGCGAGGATCGGGTATTTACCTGGAAAGCAATATCATTGCTGACGCATTATCACGCAACCCCTCTTCATCTTGTACCGAGCCATTAGCTGAATTAATAGATATCTCAACCTCCATGCCCGTTGTTTAAAACTATATCCGAACAGGAAGATCTGGGCTGGAGTGCTGAACTATTACAGACGGAACAAAAAAAGATCCGCAAATAGAAAAAATCATCATTGCGTTAAACGGAAATCCGAAGGAAAAAGAATACCTAAAGTATAAGCAGCAGAATTATATCCTACAGGACAAAATCCTGTGTAGATCCGTGACGAGGAAAACCCGCAACACACCGCAGTTGAATAACAACCAGGTGGTGGTGCCTATCTCACTCATACCCACTGTCTTAAAGTGGTTTGCATGAAAATCCACTGCACGGACACCCGGGTTATACCTTGATGTCACAGAAAGCCAAATCCTTATTTTATTGGCATACGATGCTTACAGATATAAAAAAGCACATAGCAAATTGTCGCACTTGTCAAGAATACAAAGGGCACACGAAGACACCTGTCAGCCTAGGGGCTTACCCCGTGCCAAATCAACCCTTTGAAAGAGTACATTTTAGATTTATTAACAGGATTTTACGAGTCAGACAGAGGAAATAAGCACCTCCTAGTAATTATAGACGCTTTGACTCGATATACAGAACTTATAGCGCTTAAAACAAAAACCGCGGTCGAGTGCGCTAGGAAGTTTTACGAGTGCTACATTTGTAAACATGAATTCCACACATCATTATCTCAGACTCGGGCGGGGAGTTCAATAATCATTTCCTTAACTCCTTGTGCGAATTCCTTTGTATAAAGAAAATCAATACCATGATCTATCACCCAGAGTCTAATGGGCTAGTGGAAAGGGCAAATCGTAAGGTTTTAAACATTTTCTTTTAAGGTCACCCTAGGGGGGCAGATCCCAACTGGGACATTGCCATACCTGCGGTGCTAAGCACACTTAATCACTCGTATCATGTGTCTATTAAAATGACACCGCACGAGGCACTGTACGGTATCCCGGCCCGAACGCCTTTCCACATCTTAAAGCCTACAACTAATTTATCAAATCCTCTAAAGGATGTTATGGATGCAAGCATAAGTCGATATAATATAATTCGTAAGAATTTAGAAGAAGCACAGATCATAATGAAAAAAAATCATGATAAAATAGCTAAGCCAACTAGAACATATGCCGTGGGCGATCAGGTATACATACAAGTATACGTGCGTAAAGGTTTAAATTTCATAAACTGACACCTAAGTTTGAAGGCCCGTTTAACATTTTAGAAAATTTAACGGCCAATAGAGTTAGGGTTCAAAATGTATCCAAACCCACTGATGTGAGAATAGTCCCATTGGCACATATCAGAATCTAAAGAAAGGTAGATGGAGTGAGGGAAAAATGGTTGTATTTATGAAACTTGTATAATAAATTATATATATATATATCTATTAATCATATTGTATGTAAACCTATTCTTTTACGCGAGTTATTACATCTGTTTTACTCATTGCAGGTTTTCAAAAATGAATCTGTTATTGTTAGGAGTGATATTGTGTATTCAGACATCTTTGTTGTATGGAAAGAGCCGCTAGACTAAAGACATAGAATTTTAATCATGGCTCGATTATCGAGAGAATCGATGATGTATTCATCGTGTCAAGTAATATTGTTATCGAAGTAGATATGCATGCTATTTTCTTACCTGAAGATGACGTCCTTAACTTAAAGAATGACCTGATGAGGTTTGGTATTTCCCTTAAGGAAATGCATGAACGTAATTTTCATGCTAACTCAGAGATTTCACTAGCTCAAACGCTAAGCGTCGCGGAAATGTTGTCTTATGACATACAAAATAAAACCGCCGAGGCAGAAGAACTCGCTCGTGACCTGCTGATGTGGTCTGTGCGGCACAATACTCTTGAACGCCGCAACCTGCTTATTCTAGCTGGACTAAACATCTTAGGATCAGTTGCGAATCTAGGCTTAGGAATCTCAAATCGCCTCAAGATAAATAATCAAAATAAAAGATTGAGTTTTTGCAACACAAAACGGAACTGGCCTTATCAGAAACTTCGCAGCCAGTTATCTTCGATCAATCAAATAATGAATATCGTTAATGCACATTCAAATAATATCGATCAGGTCATGGAAGTTCAACATTTGCTGGCTACTTTAGCTTACTATAGTTCGAAAATAGATCATATCGTGTGAAAATATCACATTTATTGAAAAGTCAAAAGATTACGTAGAAGCAATTACGTTAGCACAAAGGGGTGTTATCTCCTCACCTCATGCCTATTAAAGATCTGACGTTAACTTTGGAAAACGGACGGGAGAAGCTAGGGTATATTCCTTTTATTGGATGCCCATAAAGTAGAATTCTATTATAGCCTAATATCAGTCAGCGTAGAAAATTATAGAATTATGATCACAATTCCTTTTGATTCTTCCGATGCTTGGCAATCATACAAAATAGCACCGTTTCCTACTTTTATGACGAATAACTCAATCCAGTAATAATCCAATTTAACGGGGCATGTACTGATTTCTTCTGATAAGAAATCATTTACAGTCATTAAAGACTTAGATAAACTCACTCACTGTTCAGGAAAGCCATGAATAATAAAATTTGTACAGCTGACTCTTTTGAATTCTATCCTATATCAACGGATTCATGTGAGTTAGACATAGTGCTAAACGGCTCTCTCTCTCATACAAGCGAAGGTTGTCTGGGGAAACTTTATCCCTTTTACGGTAATAAATTCAATTACAGGATGAATATGGTTCCTGGATCCGTTATGATAAGGCCGGATTCGACGTCGTGTGTCCGGACACATCCACCGCCCATGCCCCTATCTTCGTAGCAGCCGATGGTTGTACGGGGACATCTACAAAACTATACCGTCAGAGGGGTCAACACGATAATACGTGAGAAGGCGTATTTCGCGAACTACACGTGGCTACCACCACAATCATCCCATCACTACCTCTCCCATACAACGCGCGAGTAGCTCATCGTCTGACGCAACTGGCTGAGATGACCCACGCGTCATCGACTTATGCAGGTGGAGAACATCTTCGCTACTACATTCTGCTAGCCGTGTTCAGCGTGACGGCCATATTGGTTATCGCCGTCAACATCTTTGCTTGGCGTAGGCTGAGGCGTAAACAGAAGGATCTCCAAGGGAACGTACTGGCCCGTCTGGATGACGTACCCGTTAAACTCAAGTCGTTTGCGTTTAGGGCCGCCTGAACCTGGCCACTTCAGTTCGTGCCTAGGGAATTGTCTGGAATTGTGTTGTGTGGTGAACAAAAGCGGTCCGTATGCTGGCAAAATGTAGGACAAGAAAGACTCACGACCCTTTGCATTTGAACAGTTAAAGTATCTCCAGGGCGCCTAATAAATCATTATAGCCCAATATTATACATTAATATATTCCTAAAGGTATTTTTTCGGGCACCTAATAAAATATCAGCCCTATATATTGAATTTCTGCAGAATTACATTGTTATACTATTATACAATTATATTTATCTATTACAAAGAGTGTCAAGTACTCTTTAACAATTATCCATGATCATGCTATAATCATTATTTAGTAACCTTATTCTTAATCAGGTTACCTGTTATCTATTAATCATGTATACATGTTTTGATTTTTACCTTTTTATTATTATTGGGTACATAATCATTATTATTACCAAACATGGATCTATATTTTCATGCATTTATCTTTGTTTATGAATATGTCAACAAGGGTATGTAACAGAACCTTTTTATGCATTTAATCACTTAGTATGTTACGAGCACGCTCCTATGAACAATGTTTAAAGTAATTTTTTTTTTTGTTATTCAAGGCTTGAATAGGTAGCAGACCGAGCCTAATGTAAGAATTACATTATATATAAACCAGTGACCTGGGGTCATGGCATTAGGAGGTTTTACGTGACCAAAGCAGACCTAGATTACGCTATGCGCTGTCTGCAGTAGCCTGATCTAGCTCTAAGCTTTGTCAACAAAATTTTTATGTTTTATGATAACTTTGCACAACAAACTTCCATGGGAAGCGGTTGACCTGTTAACCTAGCCGGAAACTTGTAACTTCCGAGCCGGCAGACTACGTATGTGTTTTTTTATATGATTGCTGAGATAGCTAATGTTCCGCTATCGACGCGATGCTTTAGAATGGCAGTTCCACGCCAAACTATCAAACATATCGGTCGTCCGACCGAGCTGCATCTCCTAGTATGGAGTTACAGAATAAAGTTGTTAACTTGTTCAACTAGCCTGTTTGAATCATCTCCTCTAGTCAAGAAAGAACCTCTCTACTAAGATATCCAAGGGAGATGAGAGGAACCAAACATTACTTACGAATGACAGTCGTAAGGAAAGAACAAAAAGTCTATCGCCAAGCGATAAGACATTCACATGCATTTCATTTCCATTTTCTCTTCATTCAATAGAAAGAAACAAAAATCTTTCTAAAAGAAACCCTACGGGCATGTCATATCATAAACCCACTGTTATCAGCTGATTCCCTGGCATTCAAATTTCCTATTCAAGGCCAAACTCACCCCCACTTCACAATTACCCTGACACAAAGAAATAAAAAGAAATTTACCCCCCAAGAAAGACACTACTACCCTCTCCTTGCAATACCCCTCGGTCGGTCAGCACAAATTGCGTTGAATGCGTCAGAACGATCGGGCGCTCTGTCTCCGAGGCAAAGAATGCAATTCAAGCAACCCCAAGAACTGAACTGTATGTATGAAAATCATTCATATACACACATATGTATTAAAACAAAGACAAATGCATCTCTTCTAAACATGCACTAAGATAAAACTATCACATTCTGCTACTTTGAGAGAAATATTGTAATCTGAACTGCCTCTTTAAAATTGTTCACACACCCAATACACACTCGAACGTCTCGGGGACCGCACTCACAAAATCCCAGTTCTAAATGAGATTGCAATGTCTCGCGATGGCAAATTTGCTGATCCTAATTCACTTTGTTTCTCTCAGTACCACATCCCCACAGATGGATATTTCTCATTCCATCTCACCTAGTAACTGAAATCTAACATATTTCCACAACCGACACTTTGAAAACAGCACTTTTTAAGCTGATACCAATCTAACAAAAGGCTTTTTTCGTTTCAAACACCGCTAGCCACCAACTAATAACGGGGCCACCGCCTCCGTTATTCATTTTGGCAGCGAAAGCCAGAGCGGCAGGCAAACTGAGTTTGGTAACACTTTCTCTCTCTCTCTCTCGACTGGCAAACAGCCCTCTCTCTGTCTCTCTCTCTCTCTCTCTCGGTCTGGCAACAGCTCCATCTCTCTCTCTCTCTCTCTCTCCATTTCATTAGGTCATCAAATCAGAGTCGGAACTACAAAAATATACATTTATTTAAAAGCAAAGTATTAACTGAATAACTCAGATTTTTAGCAGCATGATTAAATGGAATGACTCAGATAACCCCCGGTAATTAAGGTAATTAACAGTCTACCAGTAATAGTCAACACATCATTATCTAAAGAATTATTCCCATTCTTCTCCAATTAAAGTTCCCCCTACCAGTACAGTTCCCTCCACTAGAGCCGCCTGTTTAAAAAAAACAGGAGGAACAAACTATAAGCATACACAATTGTAAATACAAAGTCAAAAGATTAAATGAAATAGAACATCTTTACAAAATATCAAAAATACAGTCAAGCCACACCTTTGGCTAAAGCACAGTAATTCTTAACCATTTCCAGCTAGTTTCACATGACTACATAGAAAAACGTTGGCAGAGCCATCCCGGCATCTGCCTTCTCTCTCTGTAACCGTCTCTATGGTTCTCACTAATTGCATTCTATTATGAACGGACATAGCTCGTACGGACATACGAATTTGCACCCCATCGTTCACGCCCTGTAACGCTCTAATCAGTTTCAAAGTCACCTTTGACGAACACCCATAATGACAGGACGATCGTTGACCCGCTTAGATAAGGATCGTTAATGTCACACCATCCAACAAGAAACATATCAGCATTCCTAAGCTGTGATGTCTCTGTCTCCAAGGGAAGCTAAAAACGATGTTAAAGCATGTGACATACAACAATGTCTCATACATATCATATTATCAGTCTTTATATGTTACAAATTTATGATATGGACAGCTTTCGTTTTATAAAAAGAACATGAAGCCCTTAGGAAGAGATAATCTGGTTGGATGAGGAGCATTTTCATTGGATGTAAGAAGTCAAAGAGAGTGGGCTGTAGGGATGTGTCATCCTGTGAATAAAAACCATTGTATCACTCATTCTAAACAGAGGTTGTGGACCATAGGCTTATCCTAATTTTAGTTTTGAGGAACAGTGGCATCGCTATGAGCGCGCCAGGGGGTTCTTGGGCACCCCAGTCAGATGCTTGGCCCCTCAGCGCCCTCCTCCCAACCCACGAGTTGAAAATTCCCCTCTTTGTTACCTTTACAACTTATACAGAGCTGAGAAATGAACTGTTTCTTCATGATATTGTGATCCACTCAATAATATAAAATTATGTATGAAGTGACTGGAGCTATAGTTATAATTTGAATTAGTGCAATGCAATATGTTACTGCTTCTAGAGTTTATTTCTAGGGAGAGGATATGAAGGGAGAGGGAATGCATAGTTTTAAATTAGAAGAAGAGAATTAGGAGGGTTATTAAGTCTTTTAAAAGTGTTACTGATCATATTATGCACTATTTTTATATATTTATATGACAAGGATATTATACTATAGTTGAAAATTAAAACTTGATAATAGAGATTAGGTTAGTGTTGAATATACGGTTGCGAGGAATTTTACATTAGCAACAGTATTGATACATTTGTGAAAGTTGAAAATTAATTGAAAATTGAGCTCTATAATTTGAAATACAGGTTTGCCAATTACTAATACTATTAATTATTTTCCTTTCATTCACATGGGTCCAGACATTCGAGATTAGCATGAGTATATATTACATTAGCTTCGTGTAATTTTCTTTGGTTAACCAACCCCCCCTGCCCCCACAAAAATATCTTCCACCTAGGCCGCCCCCCCACTGATGGAATGCCAGCTAAGCCAGTGATGAGAACAGGTCTAGCCTCGAGGGAAAAGCAAAAGAATGGTCACTGACACATTCATACTGAAACTGCTGAGTCGAGGATAAACCGCATGTGCAAAAAACTTTGGCATCATTTACCTTTTCACGAATCTTCTCATGCATTGTCAGTCACCTCTTTTTTTATGTGTTCTCTTTTCCATCTGATGATATAACCCTTCTGTTCAAATACCTCTTCCCACTCCATCTAAACAAACACTTCCCAAGTCTTCCTTTAATCATTCCTCCTTATTTCCAAATGATGTTGTCTTTCTACCAATCGTTTTTCATTCTCTGCACTTGGCTATAATCTAACTTTCACTTCTTCGCCTTTCAAACACTTCAGCCTTTATTCCTTTTTTACTCTACAATGCATTCCAACTTTTACAATTCATTTATATAACGGAAAGAGGGTACCTTAATCCCTTTGTGTATACCAGCTTTCATGTCTTTACATGTCTTCCCTCTATTCTAAATGGGTAACATAAAACCCACCTACTTTCTGGCTTCACCTATATCTATTTAGTGGATCACCTCTTTCTCAATCTGATCATCAAGCACCACATTTACACACAAATATATATATAATTATATATATATCATATATATATATATACTATATATATATATATATATAATTACCAGGTCTATATATATATATATATCTATATATATATTGGCCTATATATATCTATATATATTATCTATACTATCTATATAATATATATCTATATATATATATAGTCACTATTATATATACCTCTATCTATATATTATATACCTATATATCATATCTATATAGATCATATATCTATATATATATATATATATATATCTATATCTCGTTATATCATATATATATATCTATCTATGGCATATATATATATCTCATATATATATATCTATATATATATATATATATATATACATATACATATATGATAATCTATATATATATATATATATATTATATATATATATATATCGTATCCTATATATAGTATATATATATATATATATATAATATATCTATATATAATATCATATATATATATATATATACATTATATATATAATATATATATTATATATATATATAATATATAGATATAATATATATATCTTATATATATATATATATATATATATATATAATATTCATACTATATATAATATATATCTATACTTATATATATATACATATATAATTATCAGCAATAAGTCACCAAACAGCACGTGACAAATATGTACGTAAATAGCCACATGAAAGGTGAAAATCAAAGACAGGTACCAACGCTTTCGTGTATTGCGTACACTTCTTCTGGGTACACAAAGTAAATAAATAAATAGGAAACATAAACAAGAAACAAATTTCACAGAACAAAGATCAAAGCCAATAACAAGCAAATTATCATTACAAATTGTCACTACCAAACAAGTAAGAAATACTTTAAAAGTGCTTAAGAACTGAACTGCAGTTAGTATAACAGATGGTAGTTAGATATAGAAACTGCAGTTAGATATATATATATATATATATATATATATACTATATATATATATATAATATATATATATATTATATAAATATAAAAGGTGACATTGTATTTCCTTACAATTTTATAAACAAGCTAACTATCTAATTTAAAAAGACCTGAACTCAGATTCATAAGTTGATCGTTAAAATGCTTAATAAATGCATATTCAATTATGTTTCATTTTACAATATGGTTACAAAATATTACTTCAGATGCATTTTTCCAGTCTATACTATGGTAAGGGTAAAATCATTCATGTGTACAAATAAAGCACTCGTCGATTGACCTGTTCTAACTGCGTAACGGTGTTGTTTTAGACGGTAATCTAGGTCTTTACCAGTTTGACCAAGGTATTTGTAATTACAGCCAGCACAAGGAATCGTGTAAATACAGCCACTAGTTTGTTTTGGAGAATTACGAACAATGATATTTTGAATGTTTTCCTGAATTTTTATATACCACATGTTTATCTTGAAAGTTTTCAGTAATT
>NC_087209.1:83848707-83857965 GCF_015104395.2 Macrobrachium nipponense
GCATTTTATCTCTCCATATCTTTCAGTAAGGCTTTCCTAAGTACTGGACAACTCAGATTTTGAATTTCAACTATTACTTTAAAGTATTTTTTCAGATATACTATTGAGATGATTTTTTGCTTTCAGTACGTCAATTTCAGGACGAATCTCTGTCCACACCCCACACCCGCTCACCCCCCCCCCCCCCCTACCCCCCCCCCCCTCTCTCTCTCTCTCTCTCTCTTCTCTTTCCATCGTAGACTTATTTTATTATCGTATATTTCATATTCTTCAGTTAACAGATATTTTCATTAGTATTGCTGATAAACTGCTTAAAACAGCATTTGAATGGAAAAGGACAACGGAAAGCATTTTGCAAATATTGGTTTTAAGTTATTAGGGGAGGGGGGGAGTTTTCCAGCATATTAACATCATTTCCAGCAGTGAAGTCCGATCCACATCCCAATTGATTTAATAAAACTTGCCTCTTCATAACAAGACATTGTAAAAGATGCCAAAAAGGCTTGCGAGGCTCATTGCTCCTTTACTTTTTGGTCGTTTTTTTTCTCAATCAAAACATTCCGAGATTCTCCAATGGAGTTAGATCAAATGAACATCCCGGTTTTCATCAAGGTAGGTACCAATAAAAGACGGTTTAGAATTTATGTCTTGCAAACAAGCAAACTTGTAAACCATTCCATGCTTTGACATTAAAGACATTAAAATACGCGGAACTTTGCGTTTCTTATTTCATATTTGTTTCATAAACACAACTTCAGGAGTAACATGAAGGTATGACTAGTCTAGTCGGCGTTGTTCCAAAACAGCTTTGTTTGTATGGTGTTTTTACGTTGCATGGAACCAGTGGTTATTCAGCAACGGGACCATCGGCTTTACGTGACTTCCGAACCACGTCGAGAGTGAACTTCTATCACCAGAGATACACATCTTTGACCCCTTAATGGAATGGTCGAGAATCGACTTCGCGGCCACCGAGGTGGTAGGTATAGACCATAAAAACCAAGCCACTGAGGCGCTTCAAAACAGCTATTAGAAAGTACCAAAGACACACAATTAAGAGTAATGACCGCCTGTGGTTGGAGGATCAGGAAAACAACTTGGCCATTTGTGATCTGCTTTCTTGGGGTTTCAATGCTTTATCAATTAATTTAATCGGGGTGGTAAACGGCATTGCCGAATAAAGATAAAAGAATATGAATTTTCTGGAGTTGTGATAATTTGGTGTACCAAGGAATGCAGGAATACTGTACGAAAAAAAAACAGGTTAATTATTTTCTGCCGCTTTTTTAACTACCATATCGCAGCAAACAGTGAACAAGCAAAAATTGAATTTACATGTCTTGTGCTTTGATACTCAAAGTTTATGGGTAAAAACTCAAGAATAATTCATAGTTCATATATCAAGAAAATTCCAACCTCATTTCTAGATGGCATTTAGATTAGTGAAGTGGCAGGAAATAAATCCTTTAGCCTAAAGCTCACTTGGCATTAATGTTTACCAAAAACATATAAAACCCCGAAAAATCTAGGGTTCAGTCTTCAGGGAATTTATGAACACCAACGACCGGTAAAATACGCGAATAAATACCCATTGTCAACCCTTAACCACCAAAAACTAATTCTTAAGCGTTAACTTGTAACATCCTTCTATTATAAATAAGGTCTCTAGGTCAGGTGACTGAAGCTGGTTTAATTATACAAGAACTTACTAGAAAAGTCCAGAAAGTTAGATCGGGCAAACGAGGATTTCTTGGAACCAATTTGCAAACGTTTACGTACCCTTGTTATCTCGTTTTAGCGTCGCATTAACTGGCTTTATAACATCCTCCCCTTGAATTCTTTTGTTCGGAATTTCTATACTGCGTATGAACTGCGTTTTTTTTTCTTCCTAAATCATCGTAGGTTGTAGTCTGTATGTCTCATCGCCGTTACGTTCACAAGCATTAGGCTAAACATTTCGTTTGATAACCGGTTCACTGTACCTCGGAAATGATAACGAAGGGAATCTTAAATATATACATATGTATATACATATATATATATATATATATATATATATATATATATATATATATATATACATATATATATATATATATATATATATATATATATATATATATATATATATATATATATATATATATATAAGATTCCCCTTCGTTATCATTTCCGAGGTAGAGTGAACTGGTTATCAAACGAAATTTGTAGCCTAATGCTTGTGAACCTAACGGCGATGAGACATACAGACATACTCCTCTACAACCTGCGATGATTTAGGAAGGAAAATAACGCAGTATAGAAAATCCGAATAACAAAAGAATTCATGGGGAGGATGTTATAAAGCCAGTTAATGTGACGCTAAAACGAGATAACAGAGTACGTAAACTTTTGCAAATTGGTTCCAAGAAATCCTCGTTTGCCCGATCTACTTTCTGAAACGGTTTGCAAGTCAACGCTTAAGAATTTAATTCACATGTCTCTTTAGTTCTATAACAAAATATCTATATATGGTTTTTTTTTCCTATTCTGCTCAAATATTTTATTGCTAATGTATTTGAATAGCTGTATTGGTTTTTTTCTTATTTCTGAGAAAATATTTTTATCAACAGATTATTTAATATCTTTACCATTTTTTTCAATGCACGTAGAGTATGAATTGGTTATCAAACGACTAATGTAGCTTAATATTTGTGAACATAAAAAAAGCACGGTGATGTGATACACATTCTTACTTTTCCTCCATTTCTGTAAAAGTTACAGCAACGGAGGAGAAGTAAGAATGTGTATCACATCACCGTGTTTTTTTTTTATGTTCACAAATATTAAGCTACAATTGTCGTTTGATAACCAGTTCACTCTACGTTGCATTGGAAAAAATGGTAAAGATATTAAAATAATCTTGTTAATAAAATATTTTCTCAGAAATAAGAAAAAAATCAATACAGATATTCAAATGCTCTTAGCAATAAAATATTTGCTCAGTATTGAAAAAAAAATCTTATATAGATATTTTGTTTATAGAACTAAAGAGATATGTGAATTAAATCTGAGAATAAGGACTGGATGGAAAAGGCAAGAGAGACCAATACGGTGAAGTGTTCCCTGAAAATGCCTGTGCGCACTTTGGGATTTGGTTGATCATTTGCTGCTTCAACGGTAATAACTACATTGTGTCCGTATATATATATATATATATATATATATATATATATATTATATATATATATATATATATATATATATTTATAGATATATATGTATATATATATATATATATATATATATATATATATATATTTATATAGATATATATATATATATATATATTATATATATATATTATAATGTGTGGATGTGTATTTATTTATGTATTTGCAAGTGTTCTCAAATACCGGGTGTATATGCTGTTATATAAACAAACAGTTAATTTTATGAGTGATCATCAATGGTAGGGTAACAACACCCGAGATTTATTGCACCTTATAAGAATTTCATCTTATATCATAAAATGATTCCCATTTTATTCATTCATACGGTTATAGGCACGTATATGCAATGCAAATAAGGTCAATAATTCAAGTCTTTTTAATATTTATTTTTTTTATTTTTGGAAAATACAATAAAGCGCAGAAAGAAATAATCATGAGTACTGGAAAAGTATTTTCAAATAGAAGACGGAACTAAACAAACGTCACAGTGTGGTAAATTTTAAATGCTGAATAATCTTGATAGAGCTGTCAGATGCCCTGTGGTATTAAGGCTGGGATGAGAGCTCGCTAGACCTTGTCATTCACTTCCACGGATGGTACTTCAAAACGTCAGTATATATCTGCACGAGCGACAGCACAAAGATCTAGCAAACATGCTCTCTCTCTCCTATCTTCCTCTTCTCATTCTCTCTCTCGCTCTCTTCTCTCTCTCTCTCTCTCTCTCTCTCCTTGGGACTCGCAAATTTTTTCATCTACGAATTTGTTGAAATTCGCAGCCTATGAAAGTTTCTGTCAATTAAGTGCACATACCTTAAGAGAAGGATCAAATGTAACCTGTTTCCGGCTTATGATGCCTTTCGTCGTATCCAGATTCCTTGACATTGGGCTTCAGTGCACATCGAAGTACACATGACATAGTGTTTAGCCATTCTTGAAGTGATAATGAGACTTGAGGAATCAATAGAATCATGAAATATTATATAAGGGTTCATAAATAAAAATTGAAGTATCAAACCCTTGAACTTGAGGGACAAAAATTTCAGATACTGAGATGTGCTGTAAACTTGTAAAAGATTTAAAGATGGAATGTATTGTATTTATGATTGTGGAATAAATCTCTACAAATGATTTCATTTGGACTAAGAATCAAGCTCCAGTTTTTCCTTTAAAAAAATCATGGGTAAATAAAACTTGGAATGTCAACTTTTTTTTTTTTTACTGAGACAAAATAATACATCTACAAACAAGAGTGCAAGTGCTAGAATGCTCTGTAACAGACCTAATCATATTTTATTATGACTAAGTTTTGTTTTACTTAAATGTAAGTGTAATCCTTAATAGCTGTTGAGTTGTTGAAACCTTAATGTAATGATATTATTTGGCACTGAGCGAGAGAGAGAGAGATAGAGAGAGAGAGAGAGAGAGAGAGAGAGAGAGAGAGAGAGAGAGAGAAGGGTTGGTAAAGTCCAAATTAACATTTAAATCTCTGAGTCACCATCGGTGTTATTTATAGATAAATTTGGACTTTAACAAGAGGGGTATCTAAGTTCTCACCGCTCCCGCCCGCACCGCCTCTCTCTCTCTCTCTCTCTCTCTCTCTCTCTCAGTTAACTATCAAATAATGTCTTTACATTAAGGCTTCAGTAACTGATCAGCTATTGTGGCTTACACTTACATTTAGTTGAAATAAAACTAAAGTCATAAATAACATTTTTAGGTCTCTAACTGTGCATTTTAACATTTGCACTATTGTTATAAAGATAATGCTAATGTAATTATTGGTAAAAAGTTCAAAGTGAGTCATTAAAACCATTCTAAATTAAACAAAAATAGCCAAATGTTGATTGTAATGAGTTCCCAACATTAATTAATAGATAAAAGATTGTAGTATTAATGAGGCCCAGTGTCAAAAATTCAGCACAATTCCCAGCTGGACATTTCTTCAAATTACAGATTAATAGATTAAATTTGATATTATAACAATTTCATCATTGTCGTTACGCTTCCTGTCTTCCCTAAATAACCCAAATTCTGCGCCCGTCTTAGATTGGTAAAAAAAGATTTGGTTTTTACCTTCCAATCGGACCCAAGTTTTCGCCAATTTCCAATGACACATTTGGTTTATCATTAGCAAGCCTGTTACCAATAACAGGCTTGCTAATGATAAACCAAATGTGTCATTGTTCAAATGAAAACATCCTTCGGAAGTAAATATATATTGGAAAAATAGCAATAACAATTTTGACAATATTTTTGGTTCACCTTAAAGTTAATCTTAGAAAAGAAAGTGTCTAAAAACGATTAATTTAATTTCCGTTGTCACTTAGATACTCTTAGTAACTTCCCTCAATGGGTGTCCAAATATATAAAACATTTTTCTAGGAGCAAAAAGGTAGAAATGGTCCGACTAAACTCCGGCAATAACAATGGATGGCTAGGTTCCTATATAAACACAGACGAAGCATGAAGGATATTCGCTGTGTGAGAGATGAAGTCAACATGACGAAAAACAAAGGATGACCAAACAAAGATATTTCATATAGTCTTACATTCCGTTGATATATTCGTCTTGTGTTACGCAAGAGAAGACTCAATTTAGTGCTGCGGTGAGCATAAGAATCCATATGTTGATGAAACACTTATATACGAAAAATAACTAAGATGCCAGATAACATAACAGAAATGTTACAATAATAACAGTGCATGTTTATCATCGCTGAATAACAGAACTTCAAAATACTAACCCGATGAAAGTAAAAATGAACTTTTGAGTAGAGATTCTTTCACAAACCGACCATTAGTAGAGTATGGACTTTGAAAGAAAAACTACCCTAAAATATATTTCAAAACCCTCCCCTAAAAGGAAAAGACAACAATCCAGCAAATATTCTTCAACGTCCTTGGAAAGAGCCTGCACAAAACTCGAGGAAATATAAAAACATTCGGAGGACTTTCGATCTAACGAACGGGCGCCCCAGGACTGAAACTCTCTTGGCAAGGGGGAGCAATTTAGGTCAGAAATATTCTTGGTCGGCTTCCATTAAGGGAATTATCTCTAAATGCCTCGCAAACCCTTTGTTGGATAAACACACTCAGCATTCGATGATTGAAAAAAAGCCACAGGTTTCGGAGTCCCAAGATTTAGAGAGTGAGAAAAAGATTTGGTTTTTACCTTCCAATCGGACCCAAGTTTTCGCCAATTTCCAAATTGTGCTGAGGTCTCCAACTCAAAGGCTTTTTTATTGGCTGTTATATTCTGCAAAGTATATGCGCTCGAAACAGATCTATTTTGCACAAAAAGTAATGAACATTAGTATCAGTCAACTGAAGTCAAATCTAAGCTTACCCAGAGATCAATGAATCAAGATATGTTGAAAAGGAACACTCAACAAGACATCCACACCTCTTTCAGTCTCCTAAAAAGATGGCAGGATAAGTACCATATCTTATTTCTGATAGCTTAAAAAAATGACGAAGATCTGTCAAGTTTGTCCGAAAAGTACATAATATCAAGAGCGCCTTACGGAACATGGCTACAGACCACTTGTAATAAGGGGGCAGCTCCACTGATTCTGACCTTATGAAAACCCTCCATTTTATAACATTATATTAGCAGCTGGAAACAGAAACAAGTTAAATGAAGTTTTTGATATTATCTCGTGACTCGAGACGTTGATAGAAAAGAAGACCAAATGAGAAATAAGTTGGCACACCAATCCTACAATGTACAACAAAAAAATACGAAACAACGAGACTGACAACTGACAAGGATGACAAAAAGTGAGAGGAATCCATTAGCAAATATCGACAATGAAGAAGCTGACGGCATTTAAATAAAGAAAAAGATACCTGTCCAACCTAAACGACTCTTTCAACCCAAGGTGTCAGTGAAAATGTGAATCATTCAGTTGAAATGAGAGTGACAATAATAGTGAAAAGACATCACAATTTCTTCTTCAAATTTCTTTGAACTTGGATCTTCAGGCTTTAAGTCTGTAATTATATCTTTGAGGTCATTCTTAAACATGTTACAAATACAAGGGTCTAAATGAAAAAGGCCACGACTAACATTGAAATTATAATGAAAAGTAAGTTGTATTAAAGCAGATTCTAAAGATTTCGTGATAAGACATCTCTTGACCTTGCAATTACTGAACTACCAGAAGATGAACCCTGTTCATATGGAACAAACTCACAGGGGTCACTGACCTAAAATTCAAGCTTCCAAAGAATATGGTGTTCATTCGACAGAAAAACAGGAAGGTAATGGAAAATACGCGAGGAGATAAGTTATTAGGAAAAATGATAAATTAACAAATTAAGAAATAGATACATACTAAATGGAAGTAAATTATTACAATACAATAGAAATTGTATTAAGGTATTTAATGTACCTGCATCTTTCCCTGAACTTCTCAAGTTCCAATTGCATGTCATCCTCGGAGAGGCTGTTCCATAGCTCATCAGTGTGAGGAATAAATGACCTTTGGAAATGAGAAGTTTCACAGCGAAGCACATTTACTGCATATTGGTGCTGCTGTTCAGCAAATCTGGTTGTTCTCGGTAGGAAAATTGGATCACAGATCAGTTGTGAATGTGAAAGATCTCTATTAAAATACAACCTATGAAAAATTGACAAACAAAAGACCATTCGTCGATGGTCCTATTCATAACTCCACAAACGATTTTATCTAAAAGAGATAAATCTCTTTTAGACATGTGTGCTAGAGAACAGTATCCTAATAAAGAAATCACAATGCATTGCTAGAAATATATGAGGTTTGGCATACAGTACTGCCTAACTTTCGTGCGGCATTCACTGAAACTTTCAATACATATTTCTCAAAAGTACGATGTGAGTCAAAGGTTACACCAAGAATAGTTAAAGCTGCAGACTCATTCAGCAAAGTCCCATCTAACTGAAGGGGTGGAAAATCTGTGCCAGATCTGCTAATAAATAGCGTTTTCATTTTAGTGGAGTTCAGCCTCACACCCCACCGACTATAATATTCACTAGTCCGGTTCATGTCCCGACTGGGGCTGAGGGCAGCTTCATCTCTCATAAGTGGAGGCTTTACCACATCCACAAGTGTTGCATCATGGGCAAAATGAACAACCTTGTTTCCCAGGCCGACAGCGATGTCACTTGTTTAAATTAAAAATAATAGCGGAGCAAGAACTCTAACTGGTATATGTGTAACATAAAGAGGGGGATTTGCTATGATATGTTTGAAATAATATATAATGTGATAAGCTGTGACATTTCTTAGAATGTAGAGAATCAGCAATTTAACTTCCCTGGAGACAGAGGGTTCAAGCAACAGCTTAGGAATGCTGACATGTCTTTTTTTGAGGTGGTGTGATCAAAACTGCTGTCTTAAGCAAATCAGTGCCTCGTCCTGTCGCCATGAGAGCTTGATAGAGGTGACTTTGAAACTGGTCTTGAGAAGTTTCGGGGCATGAACATTCTGAACATTGAGTGTGGGTTTGTACATATGTGTGCGTTTTTCTCCCTACATAAGGAAATGTATTATTACCACGAAGGGAAGACTATTACAGAGAGAAGGCAGGGCCGGGATGGCCCTGCCAAAGTATTTTTGTTAAGTGTCAGTGCAACTGTACTGAAATGGGTGAGTGTTATTATATCTATTTTGGCCAAAGTGTGGCTGGATTGTATTTGAATATTTATTTCAAAGATATTCTATTTATATGATCTTTTGATTATGCTCTTGTGCTTACCAGAGTGTTCTCCTGCTTTCTAACAGGCTTTTCTGGAAGAGGGGAAATGTTTCTGGAAGAGGGAAATGTTTCTGAAATGTACTGACTTAATTACTATGTTGACTGTGCCTATCTGTTATGGCTAGACTATAATGTTGGTGTTAGATTAACTACCGAGGGTTATCTGGATTATTTGGGCTTTGAGTTAACATTTCATTTAATAATTCTGTTAAGAATCTGAGTTATTCAGTTGACACTTTGCTTTTGAATAAATGCATATTTTTGTAATTCACGACTCTGATTTGATGACCTGGATAATGGAGGAGGG
>NC_087209.1:83858465-83865965 GCF_015104395.2 Macrobrachium nipponense
CCCTCCTCCATTATCCAGGGTCATCAAATCAGAGTCGTGAATTACAAAAATATGCATTTATTCAAAAGCAAAGTGTCAACTGAATAACTCAGATTCTTAACAGAATTATTAAATGAAATGTGTTAACTCAAAGCCCAAATAATCCAGATAACCCTCGGTAGTTAACCCTCTTACGCCGATTGGACGTATTAAACGTCGAGTCAAAATGTCTCCCGTATGCCGATTGGACGTATCATACGTCGGCTCAAAAAAAGTTTTTTTAAAAAATTCGCGGAAAAATACTTATAGGCCTACCAGCCGAAAACTTTTGTATCACGCGCCTTGGGGGATGCTGGGAGTTCACGGATCAAGGCATTGTTTTGTTTACAATCGCTACGCAGGCGCGCAAGCGCGAATTTCTTTCTTATCGCACTAAAAGTATCAGTGACACATCTCGGAAATTATTTCGTCACTTTGACATAATTATTGCACCATTTTAAATTATCCTTTACATGAAGTATTATATATGAAAATGTGCGCAATTTCATGCACATACAACTAAAAAATACTCATGATTGTAGCTTTTTTATCAGTTTTGAAATATTTTCATATAAATAACGATAAGTGCAAAAATTTCAACCTTCGGTCAACTTTGACCTCTACAGAAAAGGTCGAGAAACGCAATTGTAAGCTAAAACTCTTACATTATAGTAATATTCAATCATTTGCCTTCATTTTGCAACAAATTGGACGTCTCTAGCACAATATTTCGATTTATGGTGAATTTATGAAAAAAACTTTTTCCTTACGTTCGTGCGATAACTCTTCCGATAAATTTTTTCGTGCGATTGTCCTAATGTTTGCACCCTTTTAAATTTGCCGTTACATAAAGTTTTATATATGGAAATGTGCGCAATTTCCTGCACAATACAACAAAAAACAACCCATGGTTGTAGCTTTTATCAGTTTTGAAATATTTTCATATAAATAACGTTAAGTGCAAAAATTTCAACTTTCGGTCAACTTTGACTCTACCGAAATGGTCGAAAAACGCAATTGTAAGCTAAAACTCTTATATTCTAGTAATATTCAATCATTTACCTCATTTTGCAACGACTTGGAAGTCTCTAGCACAATATTTCGATTTATGGTGAATTTATGAAAAAAAAAAACATTACGTTCGCGCGGTAACTTCCGAAAAAATCAGAATTTTTTTGTGCGATTGTCGAAATGTTTGCACCATTTAAAATTAGCGGTTACATAAAGTTTTATATATGAAAATGTGCGTAATTTCATGTAGAATACAACTAAAAATGATTGAAGGTTGTAGCTTTTCTCTTTTTTCGAAATATTTGCATATAAATCACGATAAATAGAAAAAAAACCACGTTCGGTCAAATTTGACTCTACCGAAATAGTTGAAAAACGCAATTGTAAGCTAAAACTCTTACGGCCTAGTAATATTCTGTCATTTTTCTTCATTTTGAAACAAATTTGAAGTCTCTAAAACAGTATTGTGATTTATGGTGAATTTTTGAAAAATATACCTTCACTCCGCGCGCCGATTCGCGGCCGCAAGTCTCCGAAATACGTACATGGCATTATCCTAATATTTGCTCCTTTTCATATTAGCCTTTTTATAGAGTTTCATATATCAAAATGTGCGCAAGTTCATGAAGAATACAATAAAAAATAATTGAAGGTTGTAGCTTTTTCCATCTTCGAAATATGTCCATATAAAAAAATATATATATTAAAATTTCGACATTCGGTCAAATTTAACTCGTCCGAAATGGTCGAAATCTGCAATTCTAATCTAAAACTCTTACAGTATCGTAATATTCAATCATTTGTCTTAATTTTGAAACAAAATGGAAGTCTCTAGAACATTATTTAGAATTACGGTGAATTTTTGAAAATAACATTTTTTTACGTCCGCTCGTTACGAATTCGTACATCATTTTGTGATAATATTTATCCGGTGTTGCTTTTATTGTTTTACAATGTATTATATATCAAAATGATTGCAATTTAGTGTACAATACAACGCAAAAAAAAGTAACTGGTTAGCTTTGACCGTTTTCTGCACAGCGTGATTTGAATAACAATTATGTATGAATTTTTTTTTTCGCTACCATATATCGCATTATTTACATATGATAATGATATTATTTTTCATTTCTGATGGTTGCATTGCTTCTAACTTCAGGCAATGACAAAAAAAGGAGCCAAAAATGAACTCTAATCTTCAAAAGTAGCGCGCTGTAATTTTTTGAAATTATTTTTTGCCACTTCCGCGCTCTCTCCAAACCAGGCCCGGCATACGGGAGAGGTTTTGATTTTTAGGGCTCCGGCGTAAGAGGGTTAATCTAACACCAACATTATAGTCTAGCCATAACAGATAGGCACAGTCAACATAGTAATTAAGTCAGTACACCATTTCTCCAGAAACATTTCCCCTCTTCCAGAAACATTTCCCCTCTTCCAGAAAAGCCTGTTAGAAGACAGGAGAACACTCTGGTAAGCACAAGAGCATAATCAAAAGATCATATAAATAGAATATCTTTGAAATAAATATTCAAATACAATCCAACCACACTTTGGCCAAAATAGATATAATAACACTCACCCATTTCAGCAAAGTTGCACTGACACTAACAAAAATACCTTGGCAGGGCCATCCCGGCCCTGCCTTCTCTCTGCAATAGTCTTCCCTTCATGGTAATAATACATTCCTTATGTAGGAGAAAAACGCACACATATGTACAAACCCACACTCAATGTTCAGAATGTTCATGCCCCGAAACTTCTTAAGACCAGTTTCAAAGTCACCTCTATCAAGCTCTCATGGCGACAGGACGAGGCACTGATTTGCTTAAGACAGCAGTTTTGATCATACCACCTCAAAAAAAGACATGTCAGCATTCCTAAGCTGTCGCTTGAACCCTCTGTCTCCGGGGAAGTTAAATTGCTGATTCTCTACATTCTAAGAAATGTCACAGCATATCACATTATATATTATTTCACACATATCATAGCAAATCCCCCTCTTTATGTTACACATATACCAATTAGAGTTCTTGCTCCGCTATTATTTTTAATTTATACAAGTGACATGGCTGTTGGCCTGGGAAACAAGGTTGTTCATTTTGCCCATGATGCAACACTTATGAGAGATGAAGCTGCCCTCACCCCCAGTTGGCACATGAACCGGAATAGTGAATATTATAGTCGGTGGGGTGTGAGGCTGAACTCCACTAAAATGAAAACGCTATTTATTAGCAGATCTGGCACAGATTTTTCCACCCCTTCAGTTTAGATGGGACTTTGCTGAAATGATCTGCAGCTTTAACATTCTCGGTGTAACCTTTGACTCAACATCCGTACGTTTTGAAAATAAATTGTATTGAAAGTTTCAGCGAATGCCGCACGAAAGTTAGGCAGTTCTGTATGCCAAACCTCATATATTTCTAGCAGTGCATTGTGATTTTTTTATTAGGATACTGTTAACTAGCACACATGTCTGCCTCTGCCAAAGATTTATCTCTTTTAGATAAAATCGTTTGTGGAGTTATGAATAGGACCTTCGACGAATGGTCTCTTGTTTGTCAATTTTTCATAGGTTGTATTTTAATAGAGATCTTTCACATTCACAACTGATCTGTGATCCAATTTTCCTACCGAGAACAACCAGATTTGCTAAACAGCAGCACCAATATGCAGTAAATGTGCTTCGCTGTGAAACTTCTCATTTCCAAAGGTCATTTATTCCTCACACTGATGAGCTATGGAACAGCCTCTCCGAGGATGACATGCAATTGGAACTTGAGAAGTATAAGGGAAGATGCAGCACATTACTACCTTAATACAATTTCTCTTGTATTATAATAATTTACTTCTATTTAGTATGTATTTATTTCTTAATTTGCTAATTTATCATTATTCCTAATAACTTATCTCCTTGCGTATTTTCCATTACCTTCCTGTTTTTCTGTCGAATGAACACCATATTCTTTGGAAGCTTGAATTTTAGGTCAGTGACCCCTGTGAGTTTGTTCCATATGAACAGGGTTCATCTTCTGGTAGTTCAGTAATTGCAAGGTCAAGAGATGTCTCATCACGAAATCTTTTAGAATCTGCTTTAATACAACGTACTTTTCATTGTAATTTCATTGTTAGTGTGGCCTTTTTCATTTAGACCCTTGCATTTGTAACATGTTTAAGAATGACCTCAAAGATATAATTACAGACTTAAAGCCTGAAGATCCAAGTTCAAAGAAATTTGAAGAAGAAATTGTGATGTCTTTTCACTATTATTGTCACTGTCATTTCAACTGAATGATTCACATTTTCACTGACACCTTGGGTGAAAGAGTCGTTTAGGTCTGGACAGGTATCTTTTTTCTTTATTTAAATGCCGTCAGCTTCTTCATTGTCGATATTTGCTAATGGATTCCTCTCACTTTTTGTCATCCTTGTCAGTTGTCAGTCTCGTTGTTTCGTATTTTTTGTTGTACATTGAAGGAATTGGTGTGCAACTTATTTCTCATTTGGTTTTCTTTTCTATCAACGTCTCGAGTCACCGAGGATAATATCAAAACTTCATTTAACATTACTTGTTTCTGTTTCCAGCTGCTAATATATGTTATACTGGAGGGTTTCATAAGGTCAGAATCAGTGGAGCTGCCCCCCTATTACAAGGTGGTCTGTAGCCATGTTCCGTAAGGCACTCTTAATATTATGTACTTTTCGGACAAACTTGACAGATCTTCGTCATTTTTTTAAGCTATCAGAAATAAGATATGGTACTTATCCTGCCATCTTTTTAGGAGACTGAAAGAGGTGTGGATGTCTTGTTGAGTGTTCCTTTTCAACATATCTTGATTCATTGATCTCTTGGTAAGCTTAGATTTGACTTCAGTTGACTGATACTAATGTTCATTACTTTTTGTGCAAAATAGATCTGTTTCGAGCGCATATACTTTGCAGAATATAACAGCCAATAAAAAAGCCTTTGAGTTGGAGACCTCAGCACAATTTGGAAATTGGCGAAAACTTGGGTCCGATTGGAAGGTAAAAACCAAATCTTTTTCTCACTCTCTAAATCTTGGGACTCCGAAACCTGTGGCTTTTTTCGATCATCGGAATGCTGAGTGTGTTTATCCAACAAAGGGTTTGCGAGGCATTTAGAGATAATTCCCTTAATGGAAGCCGACCAAGAATATTTCTGACCTAAATTGCTCCCCCTTGCCAAGAGAGTTTTCAGTCCAATGGGGCGCCCGTTCGTTAGATCGAAAGTCTTCCCGAAGTTTTTTTATATTTCCTCGAGTTTTGTGCAGGCTCTTTCCAAGGACGTTGAAGAGTATTTGCTGGATTGTTGTCTTTTCCTTTTAGGGGAGGTTTTGAATTATATTTTAGGGTAGTTTTTCTTTCAAAGTCCTTTCTCTACTAATGGTCGGTTTGTGATAGAATCGCTGCTCAAAAGTTCATTTTTACTTTCATCGGGTTTGTATTTTGAAGTTCTGTTATTCAGCGATGATAAACATGCACTGTTATTATTGTAACATTTCTGTTATGTTATCTGGCATCTTAGTTATTTTTCGTATATATGTGTTTCATCAACATATGGATTCTTATGCTCACCGCAGCACTAAATTGAGTCTTCTCTTGCGTAACACATGACGATTATATCAACGGAATGTAAGACTATATGAAATATCTTTGTTTGGTCATCCTTTGTTTTTCGTCATGTTGACTTCATCTCTCACACAGCGAATATCCTTCATGCTTCGTCTGTGTTTATATAGGAACCTAGCCATCCTTTGTTATTGCCGGAGTTTAGTCGGACCATTTCTACCTTTTTGCTCCTAGAAAAATGTTTTATATATTTGGACACCCATTGAGGGAAGTTACTAAGAGTATCTAAGTGAAAACGGAAATTAAATTAATCGTTTTTAGACACTTTCTTTTCTAGGATTGACTTTAAGGTGAACCAAAAATATTGTCAAAATTGAAATTGCTATTTTTCCAAGATATATTTACTTCCGAAGGATGTTTTTCATTTGAACAATGACACATTTGGTTTATCATTAGCAAGCCTGTTACCAATCAAAGACGGGTGCAGAATTCGGGTTATTTAGGGAAGACAGGAAGCGTAACGACAATGATGAAATTGTTATAATATCAAATTTAATCTATTAATCTGTAATTTGAAGAAATGTCCAGCTGGGAATTGTGCTGAATTTTTGACACTGGGCCTCATTAATACTACAATCTTTTATCTATTAATTAATGTTGGGAACTCATTACAATCAACATTTTGCTATTTTTGTTTAATTTAGAATGGTTTTAATGACTCACTTTGAACTTTTTACCAATAATTACTTATTTGCATTATATTATAACAATAGTGCAAATGTTAAAATGCACAGTTAAGAGACCTAAAAATTTTATTTATGACTTTAGTTTTATTTCAACTAAATGTAAGTGTAACGCACAATAGCTGATTAGTTACTGAAGCCCTTAATTGTAAGATATTATTTGATGTTAACTGAGAGAGAGAGATCTCAGTTCATGCCAAATAATGTCATTACATTAAGGTTTCAACAACTCAACAGCTATTAAGGATTACACTTACATTTAATTAAAACAAAACTTAGTCATAAATAAAATGATTAGGTCTCTTAACAGAGCATTCTAGCATTTGCACTCTTGTTTGTAGATGTATTTTTTATTTTTTTTGTTTCAGTAAAAAAAAAGTTGACATTCCAAGTTTTATTTACTCATGATTTTTTTAAAGGGAAAACTGGAACTTGGATTCTTAGTCCAAATGAAATCATTTGTAGAGATTTATTCCACAATCATACATACAGTACATTCATCTTTAAACAAGTTTACAGCTGGTAAACAGCAACATCTCAGTATCTGAAATTTTTGTCCCTCAAAAGTTCAAGGGTTTGATACTTCAATTTTCATTTATGAACCCTTATATGATATCTCATGATTCTATTGATTCCTCAGTCTCATTATCATTCAAATGGCTAAACTATGTCATGTGTACTTCGATGTGCACTGAAGCCCAATGTCAAGGAATCTGGATACGACGAAAGGCATCATAAGCCGGAAACAGGTTACATTTGATCCTTCTCTTAAGGTATGTGCAGTTAATTGACAGAAACTTTCATAGGCTGCGAATTTCAACAAATTCGTAGATGAAAAAATTTTCTGAGTCTCGAGGAGAGAGAGAGAGAGAGAGAGAGAGAGAGAGAGAGAGAGAGAGAGAGCATGTTAGCTATATCTTTGTGCTGTCGCTCGTGCAGATATCTACTGACGTTTTGAAGTACCAGCCGTGGAAGTGAATGACAAGGTCTAGCGAGCTCCATCCCAGCCTTAATACCACAGGGCATCTGACAGCTCTATCAAGATTATTCAGCATTTAAAATTTACCACACTGTGACGTTTGTTTAGTTCCGTCTTCTATTTGAAAATACTTTTCCAGTACTCATGATTATTTTCTTTCTG
>NC_087209.1:83868465-83878465 GCF_015104395.2 Macrobrachium nipponense
TGAACTATGAATTATTCTTGAGTTTTTACCCATAAACTTTGAGTATCAAAGCACAAGACCTGTAAACTTCAATTTTTGCTGTTCACTGTTTGCTGCGATATGGTAGTTGAAAAGCGGCAGAAAAATAATTAAACCTGTTTTTTTTTTCGTACAGTATTCCTGCATTCCTTGGTGCACCAAATTATCACAACATCCAGAAAATTAAATTCTTCTATCTTTATTCGCCAATGCCGTTTACTACCCCGTTTAAATTAATTGATAAAGCATTGAAACCCAAGAAATCAGATCACAAATGGCCAAGTTGTTTTCCTGATCCTCCAACCACAGGCGGTCATTACTCTTAATTGTGTGTCTTTGATACTTTCTAATAGCTGTTTTGAAGCGCCTCAGTGGCTTGGCTTTTATGGTCTATACCTCGGTGACCGCGAAGTCGATTCTCGACCATTCCATTGAGGGGTCAAAGATGTGTATTTCTGGTGATAGAAGTCACTCTCGACGAGGTCCGGAAGTCCACGTAAAGCAGATGTCCCGTTGCTGAATAACCACTGGTTCCATGCAACGTAAAAACACCATACAAACAAAGCTGTTTTGGAACAACGCCTACTAGACTAGTCATACCTTCATGTTACTCCTGAATTTGTGTTTATGAAATACATATGAAATAAGAAACGCAAAGTTCCGCGTATTTTAATGTCTTTAATGTCAAAGCATGGAATGGTTTACAAGTTTGCTTGTTTGCAAGACATAAATTCTAAACCGTCTTTTATTGGTACCTACCTTGATGAGAACCGGGATGTTCATTTGATCTAACTTCATTGGAGAATCTTCGGAATGTTTTAATTGAGAAAACGACCAAAAAGTAAAGGAGCAATGAGCCTCGCAAGCCTTTTTCGTATCTTTTTACAATGTCCCTTGTATGAATAGGCAAGTTTTTTATTAGATCAAGTTGGGATGTGGATCTGACTTCACTGCTGGAAATGATGTTGATATACTGGAAAATTCCCCTCCCCCTAATAACTTAAAACCAATATTTGCAATATGCTTTTCGTTGTCCTTTTCCATTCAAATGATGTTTTAAGCAGTTTATCAGCAATACTAATGAAAATATCTGTTAACTGAAGAATATAGAAATATACGATAATAAAATAAGTCTACGATGGAAAGAGAAGAGAGAGAGAGAGAGAGAGAGAGAGAGAGGGGGGGGGGGGGTGAGCGGGTGTGGGGTGTGGACAGAGATTCGTCCTGAAATTGACGTACTGAAAGCAAAAACATCATCTCAATAGTATATCTGAAAAATACTTTAAATTAATAGTTGAAATTCAAAATCTGAGTTGTCCAGTACTTAGGAAAGCCTTACTGAAAGATATGGAGAGATAAAATGCAGTTAGGTAGAGAAGTATATTATATTTTGTGAGAGAAGAGGTCGTGAAACCCTTTAACATTCTCCTCATCTAATCAAAACCTAACTCGAGAACATTCACCTTTTTTCAGGAAGAGAATGAGTAGCTACAAACATAGCTTAAATAAATAAATAAATAAATAAATGAAAAGATGAAAAAAGATAAGTTATTGCAACCTCATCATCTCCTAGGCTTCAAAACTCATAACATTACCAAACGGACAGTCCGTCTATTAGCTGTCAAGTACGAAATACCTTTTGCAAATGACTCGAGAAAATTGTTTTGCAGAATATCTCACGAAATATGACTGAGCACAAGTTCATCAACTGAAGAATGGTGGGGAATGTTTACCAAAATGCAACCACCTACGTCATTTCTATTACTGAAAGGAACGATCAAGTTGCGTTATTGCATGGTGAGGGTTAATGGATACTAACAATTCTCCCAACGACGGGAAACGCCATGGTCTTGTCCAGTGCGGTGTTTTGTCTTCGTAATGAATAACTCTTTCTATTCTCCCCTTATAAATGGAGGAAACAGCGATGACAAATAATGTGGTTGTCAGATGATTTCACAGGAGCAGGAAACTGTGTTCGAATTCGTTGCAGTCTATAACATACGAAATAATATATTCCGATTTAATGCACAAATTACAAATAGCGAAGAATGACTTTCTTAAAGGCTTTTAGATTTCATTGTTCAGATACTGACAAAAATCTTTTGGATGATTTGCAGAATCTATAAGGGATAAAAAGGATTGAAAGAGGAGAACTATGAAGAATTATGAAAGATCAGTAGCGCTGAAAAGATGGATGATACTGTTTGGAGAAATGTGACCATTTGGAGAGAATAAAAATGATAAGGAGTGAGCGTGGTGCATAATTCAGAGGTGTCGGGAGGAATCTTCATAAAACTTAATATCAGTATGAGATAAAGGCGAAAGTCATAGTGTGCAGGGGATTTCGACGAACTGCTGGAGACTCTCCTCGTAGTTAGATGCAGTGGTTCAATGTTCCCGTTAGTTTTCCTGTGATATGGGATTTTTGTTGTCTTCGGGGGGGGGGATGCCGACAGTAAAAGTATTATTGTGGTAATGATTCTTGTTTAGTTTTTTCTGTGGATCCACTCATTAGAGAAGGATTGGTTTTCAAGTAATGCCACAACTCTAATGGAGTGACTTTTTAACTGGCCTGAAAAGATTATTAAGGAATTATCCCACTTAATATCAAGGCGCTGTCCCCTTAAACACCAAGGGGAATCCACTAATGACGTTTGGTTTGTTAAGCTTCTTGATTATGGCGTATTTTGTGCTGAGAGCATCTTAACCTTTAGTTTTCCTTAAAGAAGTTTTGCCCAATATAGATCTTAATTAGGCATTCTTTGACAATGGCATACTGGTATGCAATTATTGTTTTGAATTTGGCGGGCTTATTCTTAATTAGTTTTTTAATTTCTACAAAATACTTTTTATTTAAAATTATTTAAATACTAAGTTAATATCATAGTTTTTAAAGTGGGCACAGCAGGAATAAAATTAGGATGGAAGTGGTAACACAGAAAGATTTTCTTAAATTCGTTTGTTAATAATACTGTTGGGGTTTAAAAATATGTCTTTTTTGCTTTAGTTTTGACATATATTCTTACATATATATATATCTATATATATTATATATTACATATAATAATGGGAGTCATTTGTAATTTTATTGTTTTGGAAAATTTTATCGCTGGAATAAATTTTTGCTTTTATTATATCTGGGCCGTTTAGTTATTAAAGAAATTTGCTGTTGGCCAATATAAGTAATATAATCTAATTATATATATATTATAATATTATATATATACTATATTATCTCTCATATATAATCTTCTATAGTATATATATATATATCTCTATCTATCATCTATATCTATAATATTGTATTATATATTTTCTAATATTCTATATATAATATCTATATATCTATATGGGGTATATATTCTATTATATATCTATTATATAGTCTTATTATATATGATATATATATATATATATATAATATCCTATATATACCTTATACTTATATATATATATATATTATTATATCTATATATATATATCTATTATCTCTATATATATCTATCTATATATTTCATATATAGAATATATACCGATATATGTATATATCTATACTATTCTATATAATATCTATTAGATATGTAATAGTATATTCTATTATATATCTATCATATCTATATATATTATATATATCTATATATCTTATTATATTATATCTATATATATATTATTCTCTTATTTTATATCTACATTCTGTTCTCTCTATAAAATCTTATAATACTTAATATCATCTAAATCTATAATATATATATATATAGATTATATCTATCTTATCTATTTTAATCTTTATCTCTATTAGATATATCTAGCTATATATTTATTTCATTTACTATATATATATATATATAAATTATATATATATATAATATTATATATAATAATATATATAATATTCAGATTGCCAACAGTTAACTTTTCTGAAACTAACAGATACAACAACAACGAAAAATTGGTTCGTTATCAATTTCAATTTTTTCCAAACAATAAATTAACTAATGATTCCAAACGGTAAGAGGAGAGGAGAGAGAGAGAGAGAGGAGAGGGAGAGGAGAGAGAGGAGAAGAGAAGATTAAAGCAATCTGGGATGAATCCACAGAACTTCTAAACTTTTTTCCCCTTCTCATTTGGCAGTTACCATCATTTTGTTCCTTTTTTACAACGTAAATGATCATCAACCTCCTAAATTTCTCACCAAACCAAAAAAACAGAAAACAAAAGTTTACAAAAAAAGAAAAAAATGAAAATAACTTATTGTCGTATTGTAGGTAAGAATCACGAAGAACTTCCCCTACAAGGGAGCAAAAAAAAAAAAAAAATTCTGGTTGAGAGAAGCAGTAGTTACCGCAATGCTGGTATACCTCACAGATGGACTTCTGATAAGCCTTTTCTTGTGTGTGGGAAGAAATCGCTTGAGGCCTGCGTTGAGTTTTGGTAGGAATTGTATGTTGGATTCTGGGACTGTATACCAGAGCAATTGGTGCCAATGGCATCAAGTCAATTCTATTTCTACAACATTACAAATATTTTCTGGACATCCTCTTCCGCAAAGCATACGTAGGTGATGATAGAAATATAAGGATGCATGCATGAGTATAGTGACAAACCACGCAAGTACACTGCATATATATATTATATAGTATATATATATATATATCATATATATAATATATCTATTATGATATATATAATATATATCTATATAATAGTAAATAACGGTTTTTTGTTTCCCGAGGAAGGAAAAATGAAAAACACAGAGATGGCCGAGTACTTTCGTCCTTATTCCGGACCCTTTGTACTGTAAGGGTCCGCAATAGGACCGAAAGTACTCGGCTAACTCGTTTTTTCGTTTCCTTTCTTTCGCCTTCGTGGCAAAAAAACCAAACCTTTATTTATACATAAGCCTCATCACGTTTTCTATACTTCGTGATCAAGTTATTCCATATTATATTATAATTAATATATATATATATTATGTTAATATATAATTATATTTTATTTTTGTATTTATATATGATATATAGAGATATATCTAATATATTATAGATACCATCTATTATAATATATCTTAGCTATATATATCATATCTATATCGATTATATATGTATATATATATGATTAATCGATATATTATATATTATATATATATTAATCTATATATATATCTATATCTTAATATTGTCTAATAAAACGGCGCCCATAAAACACCAAATTATAGAACGAACAAAGTACTATATTTTCAGAGACTTGCTGTCTCCCCTCTTCAGGTAGATTGAATGAAAAAGAACAAGTTTACCAGTCATTAATTATATTCTATTCTAATATTAATATATATATATATATATCTATATATATATATATAAACGAATAGTATCATCTGTATATGTATATTGTATATAAGTATCTATATATAAATCTATAGATATCGATATATATATACTATATATATTATAGAAATTATAATAATAGTTATTATCTATGTATACCTGTTCTATAGCCATATATAGTCTATATATATATAATATATCATTATAGCTATTATATTATAGTTGTAGCTTAGATAATCTATATATTATATCTATCGTAATATAATATATACATACTATATATACTATATATATAATTAATTATAATATCTCTATATATATTATATATAAAAATATAGATTATATATATTAGTATCTATGTATGTATATCTTATCATATCTATATGTAATATATATATTATTATTATAATATTATATATATCTATATATATAGTATATATATAGATCTAGCATATTTATTTATATATATTACTCTCTATAGATATCTATACTCTCTATATATATTGCTTATTATCATATATATAATAATATGATACTATATATCTTATATATATATATATATCATCTATATATATATCTATAATCTCTTAACTATCTATCTATCTATATATAATATTATATTATATATATATTAATATATCTATCTATCTATCGTAATATATATTATATAGCTCTTATATGATATATATATATATTGTATATATATTATATCGTATATATATATATATATATCTAATATATATATATATATATAATATATATCTACTATCTATCTGATCTATATATATCTAGATTAATAAGATCCATATTATATGTATTATATCTATATCTATAATGATATTCTATATTATATATATATAGTATAGTATACTATAGTATACTCTATATATCATTAGTGTATTACTTATTATATATATTATATATTATATATATATATATATTATATAATATTATCTCTCTCTCTCTCTCTCCTCTCTCGTCTCTCTCCTCTCTCTCCTCCATCTCTCTCCTGCATCTCCTCTCTCTCTCCTGCTCTCTCTTATATATATATTATATATAATCTATATATATATAATAAATAATTATTTAGTTAATAATCTCTCTCTCTCTCTCTCTCTTCTCTCTCTCTCGCTCTATTATATTATATATTATATATATATCGTATATATCTAATATATATATATAGGATATATATATATATAATATATATATAATATATAGTATATATCTGTATATGGTGATCTGTAATAATCTATAGTATATATATATATCTATATTATAGATAACTATATATCTCTATCTAAGTCTATAATATATAAGTTAATATAGCTACAGTCTATAATATATATATATATCTTAAATACGCTATATATATTTTATCTTATTATAATCTATATATATATATTATATAATTATAATATTATTCTGTATATTATTATATTCTACATTATATTATATCTATATCTGATATATTATATCTTAATTAAATATATATCTATGTAATGGTTTCCATCTATATATATAAGACTCTATCTAGATAGCTATACTATCAGTTATATACTTATATATATCATATCTCTCTCTTATATCTATACTCTATTCTATCTCTCTATAATATCTGATTACTCTATATCTCGTATACTCTTATATATATGTAATATATGTATATATATATATATATATATTATATATATTAATATAATATATATCAGTCTCTTCTCCTCGTCTCTCTCTCTCTCTCTCTCTCCTCTTCTCTCTCTCCTGCTACATCTATATATATATAGATAAATTCTATATAATATATATTATTATTATATTATATAATATTGATAATCTATATCTATTATTATTCTACATATATATCCTACATATGTATAATATATATATATTATATATTAATATATATATAATTATTAATATATCGATAATATCTATATATGTATTTAATAATATATATATATTAATGTCTATATATATAATATCTTATCTATAGATTATATATCTACATTATATAATTATATAGATAATATATATTCTATATCTATATATATATATGGTATATATATATATCGATTAATATTATAATTTCACTCGATATATCCATCGATATCTATATATATAGATATATATATAATTATATAAAATGAAAATACGTTATTAGATGCATACCATAATTTCAACTAACTTTATTATTTTTGTCCAAGCGCCAATTGGTGAAATGCTCTGAAATAGGGGGGATTAATTATATATCTATATCCTATTATTATATATATGTTATATATATATATATATATAATATATATATACGATATATATGTATATATCTATATATATATAACTATTATATGTATATTATATATATTAATATAATAATATATATATGTATGTATATATAATCTATATATTTATAATATATATTTATATGATATATATACTATATATATAGTATATCTATATCTATATATAATATATAGATTAGATATATATATATATATATATATATATATATATATATTATGATCTATCTTAATCTATTATAGTATATATAATATTAATATAATATATAAGATAGATCTATATCTATATATATACTCTATAATAAGGTAATCGATAGATATATATATATATATATATATATCTGTATATATAATATGTATATATCGATTACTATCTATCTAATCTTTCTTTATAATATAAATAATATATATATATATATTATGTAATAATCTACTATGTTAACATATCTATAATATTATATATATATATATATTGGTTTTTTAGATCTATATATCTTATATAATTCTGTATTAATATATTAATATGCTATAGATCATTAATGATCTATATATCTATCTATATTATATATTCTATTACTATCTCATATCTTTAATATATCTAGTATTTATATATATGTATCTGCTAATAATCATAATATATATCTATTATCTTATAATAATTAATCTGTATAACTTTAAAATAAAAGTCTATATAATGATCTTCATACTAGATATATGTATATCTATTATTATATCATATAGATATGATATATTATCTTAATAATATCTCTATCATCTATATATATATATTTATATCTTATCTCTATCTCGATTTCTCTATAATAGATATATATATATATCTATATTATATATATATACATTATATATTATTCTATATCTATATATATATTATATATATATATATCTCTGTATCTACGATTTCTTATTCTACATATATTATATATATCATATACTATGTATCTATAATATGGTATTATATATATATAATATATATATATCTATTATATAAGTAATCTCTTCGATATATAAATACTATAATCTATAATTATATCTCTATATATTAATATATATATCTCTCTATAATCTAAATTCTATATAATATAAATAGTATCATTCGATATCTCTCTATATCCATATATATCTATCTACTCTCTATTATCTTATATCTATATCTCTTATATTATTCTATATCTATATATCTAGCTATATCTATATATCGCTCTCTATATCTCATCTCTATATATTATCATCTTCTCTATCTCTATATTATCTACATATATCTAAATCTACTCATACCTAATCTCTTCTTCTCTATCTATTATATATCTTATATCTTCTCTATCTTCTCTATCCTATATTCTCGATATATCTATCTTATCTATCTCTATTATCTTCTTCTATAAATACTCACTAAATCATATCTATATCTTATCTCTCTTATATATGCAGCCGTCATTTTACATATGATCTCTCTCTATATCGGTCTATATTTATTAAATATCTATCTAAATAATATATATAGATAGATTCTATCTTCTATATATAGCTATTATATATATATATATTATATCTATCTACGTCTTATATCTCTAATTATTATATCTATCTATCTATCTATATCTTATATCTTATCTATATATTCCTCTATTCATATATATTAATAACTAGATATCTATATCTATCTCTCTATCTTACTATATACTATATCTCTATCTATATCTTATAACTATCTTACTATATATCTATAATTTCCTATATACTATTCAGATATATTCTATTATTATCTATATATACTCTATTTCATATATATATCTATCCATCTATCGATCTCATATAATCTATATCTAGATCTATATTATGCTTATGTCTATATCATGCTATCGTCTATAAATCTCTATCTCAATATATTTTATATCTATCTCTATATATCGCTCTATATTCTATCATTAATCCCCCCTACCCCTTTCCGAATACAGTTTCCCCATTTGGTCGCTTGACCAAAACATAATAAAAGTTAGTTGGAATTATGTGCATCTCATAACGGTAATTTTCAGTTTTCCCCCGGGGAATCAGTTCTACCAAGCAAAAGTTCGGGTGTAGTATGGGTAGTCCCTTTAAGTTCCTATTTTTAGCCATCTGTACGTGGAATACTTTGAAACTACAGTAAATAAATGCAATAAAAACCCAAAAACATGCTGTGGAATGAGATAGGTGGAGGACAATCCTAAGACAGTTTTGGGCATTAATAAGTGGGGTAATTTTTAAATGAATTCCTCTCAAAATTGAAACTTGGCAGTTAGTGCCCGTCATTAAATTTTAAGTTGAATGGGAAACATAACAACAAAATTCCCCTTTTCATTG
>NC_087209.1:83883465-83885965 GCF_015104395.2 Macrobrachium nipponense
CCTCGAGGCTAGACCTGTTCCTCATCAGTGGCTTAGCTGGCATTCCATCAGTGGGGGGCAGCCTAGGTGGAACCAAGATACTTTGTGAGGGTAGGGGGGGTGGTGCTTAACCAAAGAAAATTACACGAAGCTAATGTAATATATACTCATACTAATCTCGAATGTCTGCACCCATGTGAATGAAGGAAAATAATTAATAGTATTAGTAATTGGCAAACCTGTATTTCAAATTATAGAGCTTAACTTTCAATTAATTTTCAACTCTCACTATATACAAATGTATCGAATACTGTTGCTAATGTAAAATACCTCGCAACCGTATATTCAACACTAACCTAATCTCTATTATCAAGTTTTAATTTTCAACTATAGTATAATATCCTTGTCATATAAATATATGAAAATAGTGCATAATATGATCAGTAACACAAAAGACTTATAACCCTCCTAAATCTCTTCTTCATAATTTCAACCTATCCCATTCCCTCTCCTTCATCTCCTCTCCCTGGAAATAAACTCTTAAGAAGCAGTAACAAATTGCATTGCACTAATTCAAAATTGTAACTATAGCTCCAGTCACTTATACATAATTTTATATTATTGAGTTGGATCACAATATCATGAAGAAACAGGTCATTTCTGAGCTCTGCATAAGTTGTAAAGGTAACAAAGAGGGGAATTTCAACTCGCGGGTTGGGAGGACGGCACTGAGGGGCCAAACATCTGACTGGGGTGCCCCAAGAACCCGCCTGGCGCCCACATAGCGACGCCACTGTTCCTCAAACTAAAATAAGGATAAGCCTATGGTCCACAACCTCTGTTTAGAGTGAGTGATACAATGGTTTTTATTCACAGGATGACACCATCCGCACAGCCCACTCTCTTTGACTTCTTACATCCAACGAAAATGCTCCTCATCCAACCAGATTATCTCTTCCTAGGGGCTTCATGTTCTTTGAAATAACGAAAGCTGTCTATATCATAAATTTGTAACATATAAAGACTGATAATATGATATGTATGAGACATTATTGTATGTCACATGCTTAGACATCGTTTTTAGCTTCCCTTGGAGACAGAGAACATCACAGCTTAGGATTGCTGATATGTCTTGTTGGATGGTGTGACATTAAGATCCTTACCTAAGCAGGTCAACGATCGTCCTGTCGTTATGGGTGTTCGTCAAAGGTGACTTTGAAACTGGATTAGAGCAGTTACAGGGCGTGAACGATGGGTGCAAATTCGTATGTCCGTACAAGCTATGTCCGTTCATAATAGCATGTAATTAGCAAGAACCATAGAGACGGTTACAGGGAGAGAAGGCAGATGCCGGGATGGCTCTGCCAACGTTTTTCTATGTAGTGAAGTGAAACTGGCTGGAAGTGGGTAAGAATTACTGTGCATTAGCCAAAGGTGTGGCTTGACTGTATTTTTGATATTTTGTAAAGATGTTCTATTTATTTTAATCTTTTGACTTTGTATTTACAATTGTGTATGCTTATAGTCTGTTCCTCCTGTTCTTTTAAACAGGCAGTTCTAGTGGAGGCAACTGTACTGGTAGGGGGAACTTTAATTGGAGAAGAATGGGAATAATTCTTTAGATGAATGGTGTTGACTAATTACTGGTAGACTGTTAATTACCGGGGGTTATCTGAGTCATTCTATTTAATCATGCTGTTAAGAATCTGAGTTATTCAGTTAATACTTTGCTTTTAAATAAATGTATATTTTTGTAGTTCCGACTCTGATTTGATGACCTAATGAAATGGAGAGTAGAGAAGAAAGAGAGAGATAGAGAGAGAGAAAGTGTTACCAAACTCAGTTTGCCTGCCGCTCTGGCTTTCGCTACCAAAATGAATAACGGAGGCGGTGGCCCCGTTGTTAAATTTATAAGTTAATAAGACTCTGATAAACCTGAAACATTTATGATTTTACAGCTTTTATTTTCGATCGTAAGCTTTTATTATTATATGCTTTTATTTAAGTTGACTTCTGCTTATGTTTGTCTGTCTGTTTGGGTCAAAACTTATAACTAATTTTTTTACTTTTCGCTTCGTCCGATGGGCCTGAATATTTGCATTGTTACTCAATCCGTGACAATACAACCCTACGTGATCAGTGGGTCAGCCATGACCTCTAGTGACACAAGACCCCTCCCTGTATTTCAGGGTTTGTATGAAACACTTCAGATTTTTTCATACTCTTTTTGACTAGGTAGAATAAGTTAATAACGCTTATTAATAACTCTACGGATTTTTCAAACCTTTCTCTCAACCGGACATCACGTTCAATTTCGTTTGCTACAGTCATAAATCGGTTACAATTTCTGTCAAAAAAAAGAAAAAAAAGTAAACACGCTTTTATTATAATACTCTTTTGAGAAACCAGGAATTTCTTACAATTAATCATGTCCACAAAAATAAAAGCGTGGCGCCAAACATGGAGGGAAATGATACAAGAAAAGAAGTAAACTGTTCTTTTATTTCTTTAAGCATTTCAC
>NC_087209.1:83890965-83893465 GCF_015104395.2 Macrobrachium nipponense
TATTCTATTCTAGTGTAGACTATATTCATAAAGATCTCGATTACTTTTAATTAAAACAATTGACTAAATTTCAATTAACAATAGTAGGCAGATAATTCTTTACACTAGTATTTTATGAATAGGACTATGTTTATTCTGCAGTGTTAGGTTACCTACCAAATGAAACAAGAACCACAATAAATTGACTGAATATAAGATAGGCCTATAATCCAAACATCATAAACTGCATAAACCCACAAAAAGACATAGGACATTATAGGTGTACATAATTTTTTATGATTCTTTTATTTTGAAAAGAGATAATGTCTAAGAAATTCTCAGCAAATTATATCCAATATGATTCGTATAGTCTATCATACTGTAACTTTAAACATCGGCATATTCTGGTTTAGTAGAGTGCAGTCACTGCTTGAAATCCCACCGAGAGTGTAAAACGATTGCAAATATAGTAAAATTTCCTAAAATATCAATAATGATTGCTGCAAGAGTCCTATTAGACTTTTATTTATTTCCTTTTCTTCGCCCAAACTTAACATTTAGAGGGAAGGAAAGGGAAATTATGAGAATAAAGTGGAATTCGAATAAGATGAAAAACAAAAGATTTAGACTAAACTGCTTCATTTTAGGACCAATAAAACGAATCTTTATTGTTGGATGTTGTTGAAAGCATGAGAACATTTTTGACTTGGCCTCTATTCTATTTTTTTCAAACTTTATTTATCACTTGTCATCAGCTTGCCATACCCAGCTATTGGCCATATGCCAAATCCAGAAGATGGTCAACGACACATAAGGGAATCGTGTCCCCTTTGCCATTGTATCTCATTGTATTACAGTCCCCGATCTAATTTGATAGAATCCATAACCAGGTAGCAGCCCCTTCACTTGCCAGAATTCACGCCATCTCGCGTGAGGTCCGTCTGACCTGACTCTTAACCCTTTTTACCTGACCCTTTTTCTCGCCACTGACGTTGAACTCTTCCGCATCTGCGACTCCGCCTCCTCACACCTGTATTCACGTCTACTGACCCGAGCTTCTGGACCCAAGCTAGCACTATTGTTCTCCTTTTTCCATACCTCCTCTGCCTGCGCCCAGTGACCTCTTTCAGGTACCCGTGACGGATCAGCAGCAGAGAAGAAGCAGAGAAGAAAAGGATCCAAAGACGATCAATCCAGTTTGAGGAGTTTCAATCCAGTTTTTTTTTGGGGAGAGACATATCCACTTTGGACGAAATGCTTCCAGATTCCGCGAAACTGTGTATGAATATGAACCCGACCTGACCTACTAAATTGCACTTTGTCCTAGCCAGCACCAGAGGTACTAGGTCCTCCATTACGCCTTAACCAGCCCTGCAGTCTTGTCCTTTTCTGAAGCAGTGTCACGACCAACGTCTCGGCCTGCTACTATCTCCGACTTGTGTCTTGATGCTGTACTCAACTAGCTACCTTTCTACAATGCTGTTCCCCAACCAGACTCTGTCTATACGTCCGTACCGACAGCCCCTACCGAAGTGACGTTCCTGAAGTTTCTGAGGGCGCTGCCTGATGAGGAGATCCTTCCCCTTGATTCCTTAGTGAAGCCCTGCAAGTAACCAAAGACCTTCCTCTGACTGTCCTGGCTCAATCGACACCCTTGCCGTACACGGACTAAGGTAATCAAAATTGGAAATTGTTCTGTTGGCCTTTTCACCTACTGTTCCTCCCACAATCATTCCTGTTTCCAACTGGTTTCTCATATTCCTATTCTTATTCCTTCCTCCGTCAGAGACCCAGTGAGTTATAGCAATTGTGATATTCTTGTGAAATAAGAGTTGAAGTGATATTAGTGTGGCTTTATTTTTCTAATAATGATTTCATTACATTAACGTAATATTGAGGCTTTGATTAGTCGAGTATTTTGTGTTGTTGTCACTTTGCCTTTAACCATTTTACGTAAGTTTACCATCGTTAGTATTCTGTGTTACAACACTGACTGCTTTGCAGATTCGTGAAGAATGCCCTATTGTTGCCTCCTCCTGTAGTCCAACAGTGCCACTCAACATGCCAAATCTTCGGGTATTATTCCTGAGAGTTCAGTGGGAGCTTACCACTTGCTTGCAGTGCTCCATCATTTACTGTTACTCAGTGTTGCTAGTTTTAGTTCTTGATCATTATTCTTGCACTTAGCTGATCCTTTAGGATTAGTGTTTTCTGCTTGCAATTAGGCAGCACATTTGCTTTTCTATTGTGATTAATAGTAACTAATGACAAGAGTGTCATGGAGCTGGTCAGTGCTCCTTTATAATTGGACAAAATTATGTTTACCCCATCAATCCTATTGAAAATGTTATTCAAGTAGTTTTTATATAAACATTTTTACTATTTCTGTTCATGGATGCGTCCCCCCTTTGAGTCAGCATAGTGTTTTTTTTGCACAAGGCAATACTTTTGAGCAGAGCCAAATTCTGAATTTCTCAAAATAAACTTAATACCCATCGCGCAGACAATAGCAATAAGAAAT
>NC_087209.1:83898465-83920965 GCF_015104395.2 Macrobrachium nipponense
CTCTGTCTGAGTGCATACAATATTTATGTGCATATGATGTTCAATTATGTATATATGTATATGCATACATTATATATTGATATATATGTACTGTATCTGAGTACATGTTACATATATATATATATATATATATATATATATATATATTATATATATATATATATATATATATATATATATGTAAGGCCTAGGGATTTTGATTAATAATATATTGTTCGTGCGTTTTTCTTTCTGTGACCTATGGAATGTGGAGAACAGTGCAGAGGTAACAACCTGAGAGTAGCTGATCAATGAGTTTCTAGGGGATAGGCGTGAGATAAAAGTGCTTAATTCAGGAAGTCAATGTACGACAGTTTATGAACTCTTCTCAAAGTTGCCTTTGGGAAACTGGTTGTAGCCAGTAATATGAGGCGTTGTCGAAGTGTGCATTCGTATGTGCGTGTTGCCTCTTCTATTCATAATGTATCACTAGCCAAGTCTATGGGAAGACTTGCACAGACATTCGGGGGGAGGAAGGCGAAGCCATGATGGCAGACGCCAAAGTGTTTTTATTTATCAGTGAGTGATATTCCGGTTGGGAATGGGTAACGTGTTTACCTTTTACTTTAGCCAAAAAGCGGGATGGCTTGTTTGATATCTTGTAAGATGTTCCATTTTATTAACTTTTGTCTTTAAACTTGTGTGTACTTACCGGGATGTGTTTCGTATCTTTGAACAGACGGGCTGAATACCGGGGATAGAGTTCCCAGAGGGGTGTGGACTTTTGGGTGACTTGACAATGTTAGTCTGTAAGACTGGATACTTAGTTAATTGATTTAGTTATTCTTGTAAATAAATGTTATGTTATGATGCAACTCTCTCATTTTCATTACCTGTTAGAATGGAATAGAGAGAGAGAGAGAGAGAGAGAGAGAGAAGATGAGGAGAGAGAGAGGGGATTGGAGGGCGGAAAACGAGAGAGAGAGAGAGGAGAGATAGGGGCCGGGGAAGAGAGGGTGATTTCCTTGGGGGAGAGAGAGGAGAGGAGAGAATTCCGGGTGCCTTCCGGTTTCGTGTCCACGCTTACCTTATGAAATACTGGGGTTCTTCCCCCCCATGTTATAAGTGGTGGCAGGACGGTTAAAGAGGGGATATAAAAGGTTTTTTTTTTTCTCTATGCCTAGGAACGCCAATGAAGAGATGGGTGGCCAGTTAGAAAATAAAAAGGGGGTCGTGACTTAGCGATAGTTTTTTCGAACGACAAAGCTTTGTGGGATTGTGGAAAATCGTAAACTGTTAGTTTTCAGTTACTTAGTGAGAAAAAAACTGAGAAAAATATCTGTCTGTTAACTGTGCTAAAGGGAGTGGAAGGATTTTTATGGGACTCAGCATTTTTCCCAGGGCAGATCAGCCAGAAGCAGTGAGCGCACCAGTGTGACTTTTGCTTGTGCAATGACGAGAGTGTTCCGAGATACCAGTGCGGGTGTTGTGTTAATACATATATCACTGCCGCATTTTACGGAGAATTTCGAGTTCTTTTTTCCCATTATGGAGTGGTGAGTGTTAAACTATTGTTTTGAAGGAGTGGGTTTTTGTTTAAATATTTCAGGGTTATGGGATTGGTTTCAAGAGGTCAACAATTTTTTTTTTCTTGTCTTTGCCCCATAGTGATGTGTTTTCTTTATTTGCACGTGTTTATAATAGACGTATTCGTCTTTATTTTAACACATAAGAGTGTATTAAGATGTATTTATGCATGTGAACTGTGCTTGGATAATCATTTTCTGGCTTAGAGACAGAGCGGCCACAATTTTACGGGCTCAGCACATTGCAAGGGGAGTATGGCCTGCCTCGAGGGAGGGTATTGCGAGGGTACCACTAGCCTCCCTCGAGAGATAGTGCAGGGATGGGCACTAGTGTATAACCTTGGATCCTCAGACATGTTCAAAGGGGAGATGGGGGATACTGCTGGTATTGGCCATGGGCTTGTTATCTGCCGCTCGACTGAGGGGTTGTTCTCAGGGGGGAGAAAAAAATTTTTTTTTTGGGGTCAGTGTGGGTGAACTCCCCCCTTTTGTTTTTTTTTTTCCTTTTTTTTCTTTTTATGTTGGTGGGGTATGGATTTGGCCTTGACATTGAATGCTAAGATATCAGCTGATTGATTAGTTGATGAAGTGAAATGCCCGTAGATCTTTTTTAGAAAAGAGATTTTTCTTTCTCTCTCTTGGACGAAGAGAAAAGGAAATTAAAAAGAGATTTTTCTTTTTCGTGAATGAGGGAAAAGTAGTTAACATGCACGGGATGTGTTATATGTTTCTTTGTGCCTTGAAAGACACAAATACCTTATAAAAGGGGGGGATAACACAGATTATTTTTTTTATTGTGTTGGAGAAATTACTTTGAAATGCGATGATTGGTGTTGTATCTGTGTTGTGTGGCAATGGTGTTAATGTCATGGGGTTGCATGTGGAAAATGGTGGTATACCGTAAAAGATTCAGCATTACTGTTGTATGCTATTTTGAATTTCATCCTTACTTGAGATCTTTGCAAGAGAATTATTGCTGTGGAGAGTTATTATTATTATTAATAATAATTAAATTATTGTACTTGAGATGTGTCACGGGAGGTTTATTAAGTAAGTAATTATCATTACGGAGAATTGTTTTACGAGAGATTTGAGATATTTCATGAAAGATTGTTCAATAATTATTAACAGATAATTATTCAAGGAGATTATTACAATGAATTTAATGGGAGAAGTCTTGTGTTAATTAATTGTTGAGTTTTTGTAACTTTGGAGAATATTTTCAGTGATTCACAGGGGATGTTTTGCTGAATCTTGATGAATCTGACCTGAATCTGAATTGTGTGGAATCTTGCTGAATGTTTTGTGCTGAATTCCTTGGAGAATGGACAAGCATTACATTGGTGATATTTTTTTGTACTGATACTGATGATTTTGATGATAGCAATTTTTTTGGTGATTTTGTGATAATGATATTTCTGATACTGATTTTTTATATACTAATACGTGGGTGCTGTAATGCTGTCAAGGGAGGTGAAATCTTTTGTGATTATGGGAAGAACTAACAACACATTGTTTTAGTTTTTTTTTTTTTTTTTTATGAGTTCAGCAGATAATTGCTTGACATCTAGTGAGTTACGGGAGAGAGTTAACAGTGCCGTTGATTTTTCTTTTCTCCTTTTTTGGAAATTAGCCATCGCTGACACAAGTTTTTTTACCATGGGTGAATTTGAATTTATTTTTTCTCTCCAGTTGGTGTGAATATTTTTTAATATCTCAGTTCGTGACTTAGAGTCATTGTTCGGGAATGTGTTCGTGTTTTAGCTATTTTGATGCTATAGAGAAATATATGGGAGAATTTTTTTGCACGTTTTGAATGCATACATAATGGCACTACATTTTTTCCTCTGGATATTTGTGTTCCAGAAATTGTGAGTTTCTTGCACAATACATTAGTTGTATTTGTGACAACTGTTTGTGAGAGATAGGAAACTTGGTTGAGTTTTCTAATGGCTATGTCGTAGTGCATATGGGGAAGTCTTTGCTTAGACTGTGAGTTGGGAATTCTGTTATCATGACTTGTGGGGCACATTGGTGATTTTTTCTAGAATTTTCTAGACAGTTTTATTTGCCGAGGTTTTTGCCCTTTTTTAGCAGTTATGCTAAATGGAGTGAGTTTTTTATAGTTTTTTACTATAACATTGAGTTATTCTCCTGGAGAATTGGAGTTAGAATTGAGATATAATTGAGATATATTTTATTTTGGAGAGATAATTGGAGGTATATATTATTTTGGAGTTATATTTAGAGATATAATAATGGGAGACATATTTTTTGACCATTTTTGATATTTGCCAACAATGTGATGAGAGCTATGTTTAGTTCAATTATTTTGCAGCCATCTTTGTTGCAAATGGAGACACATGTTTGGAGATTATGGGGCAATATTTGTGAGTGAGTGAGTTAGTTGCCTTGAGTGCACATTTTGGAGATATATTTTTTGGAGCCTTGTTTTGTTCCACATGGAGTTATTGGGGAATAGAGGTAAATATTTTGTATTTGCCGAAATAGAGGTGATTATTCTCTATTCCTGGAGTTGTGGTTTTTTTCTGACTGACATGTGGCTTTGGAGAAATAAGAGAATAATATAATGGGGTTGGTTTTTTATCCAAATGGAGGAAATATTTTTATAACCGGAGTGGAGTGGTGTTATTATTATTAATCATGGTGTCTCATAATGGAGTTGGAATTAATCTTGGGCGGGTGACTCTCTTTTTTTTGTGGTTATGGAGTTTTTTTTGAGCAAAGAGAAGATTTCTGTGGTTCTCTTTTTTGATTTTCGTGACTATTTTAGAGAGAAATGGCATTACTGCAATTACGAGTCCTTTAGAGAATGTGCTGCATTTTTCATGTTCACAAGTGTGTTATTCTTGGAGAAATATAATTTGGGAAAAGTCATGTTGAGAGAATAAGTCTTCGAGACAATTTTGAACACATTAGTCATATCCTGGAGTTAATTCTGTGAATGTGTCAGTTAGATTTTTTTTTTTTTTTTTTTTTTTTTTTTGTTTTTTTTTTTTTTTTTTTTTTTGTTTTTTTTTTTTTTTTTCTTGAGAATCATGAGTTTCCAAACTTATGTGTCTGACTAGACAATTTTATGCTACTGTTTGAGCATGCGTCCCGCAGGCGATTTTTCTGCTGACAAGCGTGTGATGAGATGAGCCGTGTGCTGGGAGGCGTGTGCTGATTCTTTCCCTCTGATGGTGACAGATCAGAATTTTTGCAATATCGTGGAAAATGGTTGGCTATAGCATTTCACGAAAGCGCATGTGTGAGAGTTTGCTTTCTGGCAAATTCATAAACTTTACATGGAGCATTTCTTGGGGAAAACGCGGGAGTTATGCATATTATACATGTATTATGTATTCTGTGATTGGGGAAATCTACTTGTGATTATCTTTTTTTTTTTTTTTATTATTTTTCTTCCTTTTCCTACGAGATATAATTTGGGGATTGAGCTTAAGTAGCATTTCTTTTTTGGACGGGAGATTTGATTTTACAGGGAGGTGTAATTTTTCGAGGGTTGTTACTTAAGTAATGGGAGTTTGACATTAAGTCTCATTGTAATTAGTTATTGAGCAGTAAAGGGGTTTTTTGCTGTTAAAAAGTTGGAGATTTTTGCTGATTTTGTGGGTTGTCAGAACTTGAGAGAACATTTTTGGGTCTGGGTATTATGTGATTCTTTTCTTTCTTGAGCTCGTTACGAATTTTTTTTTTTTTTTTCTTTTTTTTTTTTGTGAGCACATTCGAGTTCGAAATGTGAGTGCAGAATTCCGTGGAGTTGCTGATATTTCTGAGTTGTGTGTGTGCTGATGTGCGAGTTTGGAGAATTGAGTTGGAGAACTTGATGTTTTTTTTTTTCTTAGAGAGTTGTGATAATGACTTGTCATTTTAGTAGTCATATTTAAGGGAGTTTAATTGGGAGACGTTCAGTTAGTATTTCTGACTTTTTGAGATCATTGTTTTGATGGAATAGTATGTCTGAGTTAGTTTTCTTGGATTGACCAAAGACTTGACTGACATACTAACACACACCCAATAAAAGTCGTTTCCCCGACGCCAGGCAAGACGTCCACAGCCGTGAAGAGAGGTGCTGCCATGTTGTCCAGGGTGATTACAAGTATTTCATGATGGGTGTTCGAGAGAATTCTAACAAGGGTGTTTTTTTGGGGATCTACAAGAAGCCGTGGGAAGTCTTCTACGATGAGGGAGGCATTCGTCTTCCTACAGTTGCTACAGCCTGCTATAGCCTGTTGCTGTCTGTTCAGCTACTTGCAGACAAGCGAAGAGGGAATTCAAGAATCCTAATGCAGAAAATATGAGAGAAAATGCGTCTTGTGCTATTGGAGATAAAGCATGATAAGACTTTCTTTTATAATGCCAGAGACGTGCAGTTTTACTTATTTTATTTTAACCGCCGGCCAGTGTTTTGTATTATATAAAGCAATTTTGCTAGGGCGGGGGCTAGCATATAGGTGGCCGAGCTAACTGTAGGCCTAGGGATTTTGATTAATAATATATTTGTTCGTGCGTTCTCTGTGACCTATGGAATGTGGAGAACAGTGCAGAGGTAACAACCTGAGAGTAGCTGATCAATGAGTTTTCTAGGGATGGCGTGAGATAAAAGTGCTTAATTCAGGAAGTCAATGTACGACAGTTTATGAACTCTTCTCAAAGTGCCTTTGTGGGGAAACTGGTTGTAGCCAGTAATATGAGGCGTTGTCGAAGTGTGCATTCGTCATGTGCGTGTGCGCCTCTCTATTCATAATGTATCACTAGCCAAGGTCTATGGGAAAAAGAAACTTGCACAGGACATTCGGGGAGGAGGAAGGCGAAGCCATGACTGGCAGACGCCAAGTGTTTTTATTTATCAGTGAGTGATATTCCGGGTTGGGAATTGGGGGGGTAAGTGTTACCTTTACTTTAGCCAAAGGGATGGGCTTGTTTGATATCTTGTAAGATGTTCCATTTTATTAACTTTGTCTTTAAACTTGTGTGTACTTTACCGGGATGTGTTCTGTATCTTTGAAGCAGGACGGATCTGGAATACCGGGGGTATAGAGTTCCCGGTGGGGTGTGGACTTTTGGGTGACTTGACAATGTTAGTCTGTAAGACTGGATTACTTAGTTAATTGATTAGTTATTCTTGTAAATAAACGTTATGTTATGATGCAACTCTCTCATTTTCATTACCTGTTAGAATGGAGAGAAAGAGGTAGAGAGAGAGAGAGAGAGAGAGAGAGAGAGAGAGAGAGAGAGAGAGAGAGAGAGGGTGATTCCTTGGAGAGAGAGAGAGAGAGAGATAGGGGTCTGCCTTCCGTTTCGTGTCCACGCTTACCTTATGAATACTGGGGTTCTTCCCCCCATGTTATATATATATATATATATATATATATATATATATATATATATATATATATATATATATATATATATATATAATCCGAAGTGGCCCCCCTCTCCCAAGAAAGATTTCTAGATCCGCCACTGGTTCACCGACCGAAGCCCTTATCAGGTCCTTCCTCCTCACTATCCTTACCACTTGCCCAAAGAAGCCATCTCTCATTTTCACTATCTAGTATTTTCTTCACTCTACCCTAGAAATTTAAAATTCTTTTTCCTTATCCAGCTCTGTACAGGAGCTGTACTCTCTTATCTTTCTCCCTATCTATAATGAGTGTTCTTGTTAATCCGACCTGTTCTCTCTATTCACCGTTCCTTTCTATCCAGTTTCTATTCCCTGTTCATTATCCGTTTCTCCCTACTCCCTACTCTCTCCAGCCATCAGTATCTCTAGTCATATATAATCTGCAGTCATGTTCCCTGTTATCCTGCCATATTTTTCTTTCACTATGCATTCTTTCCGGTCCCTTTTCACTCCATCCATTGTCTGATTCTCCCTATTTCGTAATCCCTGTAATTGTCGTTAACTTCTCTTCATCCCATGTTATCTAGAAACTTTTTTCCTTTCTCCTCACTTCATATTATACCTAAGCAATGGTCCTCTCTCCCTCAAACCATATCCTTTATACTATTCCTCCTTTCTCTTCCACATACTCCCTTTAGCCATTGTTTCGTTCACACAGCCCTTGCCATCTCTGTTCTTTATCCCCTAGACCCAATGTATCTTTGCTATCCATTGATCTATCTAACCACAGCATCAATCCCTTTATTCAGGTATCCGATTTGGTCCGTTTGACAATAAACGTCCTTCATATTTGGATTTGTTCTCCAAAGAATCTTTATATAATCTTCCTTTCTCTCTCAGTCATCATTTGTGATCGACACCCAATTTCAATTATTTTAAGTTTCGTATGTCTTTTTCCTCCAAGATCCCTTTGCAATTACGCCCATTTTTCCATCTCATTTCCGTTGTTTAATTCCTTCTCCATTTTTAATTGTCAACTTCGTTTATTTCGTTTAATTTCCTTGTCGAGCGTCCTTCTAAGTCTCATTCTAATTCTCGTGTTTTATCAGCTGTTATATTCGCATGCTCTCATTCAAAGTAGAGTTATCATTCACAGGGAAACCATTGCCAACACTCAATGATAAAGGAAGCACTGCCCTTTGCATTGCAAAATATCCCAACTTCTTTGCATAATAATGGCATTCCATCAACCAGACACCGCCGGAATTCACATGGCGTTTGATTCATGTTATGTGCATGCACCAGGGTACACAAGAACGAGAGGTAATTTGATATGAGAAGAAACGAACTCTGAGGCAAACTTTTTCTCTGGAAGAACAGTAAATATAAGTAGGAAATATATATACTAACATTACCATTACTATTACACTGGTATTATCTGCTTAGAATGTATTTACCATGAAAAATTTTTATTTCATAGGTTTTTATTACATTTGACTATTATTTTCTATTATCTACAAGTCAAGAGGTAAGAATGACTGGTTGTAGATCTTGTCATTTAAGTTCTCCAATATATTTGGATACTTTCCTGCACCTACTGTGTCTCGATAGCCATTATTGACTTGCGGTTGCTGGAACCTATCTTGGATCCAGCAACTGTTACGAATCATAGCCAGCAACTACTGGTTTATGAAACATTATCAAGATGAACATATCAGTATTTGGCCTTGAGGAATGGTTCATAGAAGTCTTTAGACAGTAGCTTCAAAAGAACGCAACACAGTACGTAAATTTGCATATGCTCATTTATAGAAAACTCGCTGATACTCGGTGCTGCCCGGGAAACTCCAAATGAAGATCGATAAACTCTTCTCTCTCTCTCTCTCTCTCTCTCTCTCTCTCTCTCTCTCTCTCTCTCTCTATATATATATATATATATATATATATATATATATATATATATATATATATATGATATATATATATATATACATATATATATATATATATGATGTATATATATACATATATAATATATATACATATATATATATATATATATATATATATATATATATATATATTTATATATAATCACTCTTTCCCTTCACATTTAAGATAGTGCTTCATCTACATTGCCCAGCATTTTTGACATTTTACATTTCACCACCTCTCACCTCCATTCCTATTGGGGCTGAACTTGACTTGAGGGCATCTAGATGTCTCTGTTCATCCCAATGACCTCAAAAACTATGGCTTAGACCATTAATATCCATAAACTTTTTTTATTTTTTATTTTTTTTTATTTTTTTTTTTTACCCCTTCTCATCCCCTCCTATCGGGGTTCTGAAACTGGGGACTTAAAGGGACTGGAAAGTATCACCAAGCATCTCAGCAACCTTGAAAACTATGGCATAGACAGCAATTTCTGTCATTTTCAGTTTTTTACATGTCATCCCCTTCCCACCTATTGGGGCTGAACAAGGAATTAAAGGCCACAGAGCATCACTATTCATCACAGCGGCCTCAAAAACCATGGATTAGCCTCTAATATCTATCTTTTTGGTTATTTTTTATATGTCAACCCCTACCCCCCATTCTCAACCCCTCTTCCTATTGGTGGCTGAACTTGGACTTGAATGGCATCAGAAGTGTCACTATTCATCTCGGCAAACTCAAAAACTATGGGTTAGACACTAATGTCTGTCATTTTAGGCTATTTTTGCATGTCACTCCCCTTTTCTCACCCATTTCCACCCCGTCCCTATTAGGCATGAACTTGGACTTGAAGGTCATTGGGAGTGTCACTCTTCATCTCAGCAACCTTGAAAACTATGGATGAACACTAATATCTGTCTTTTTGGTCATTTTTCCCTGTCACCCCCTTCCCCCCCTTTCTCAACCCTTCTTCCTACTCGTGGCTGAACTTGGATTAAATGGCATCAGGAGTATCACTATTCATTTCATTTCTGCAAACTCAAAAACTATGGATTAGACCAAGGTAAAGAGAGGAGACAGGTAGTCATATGTGGGAGGATGCAGATTATCCGGACGTCCACTGGAGATAAAAATAGGCACCACCAGGCTGCTACACCATTCGTTATAGGTCACTACCTGGGTCACTTATCATATCAGATATTTCAAGCAGTTTTCCTGTAGCTTTTCGTTACTTCTTTCTCTAGACATTGTAATTTCAATTATTTAAGAATACCAGAATTCTCTGAAGTATTTTGGTGTTATTCAAATAGCAGAAAAAAGGTCGGCACTTAATTTTTCCACTTCCCTCAAGACCTTGAAATAAGGAAAAAATGGATTCATCTCTGTCGAAGTAAATACGATTTCAGTCCTTCTACATGCCGAATATGCAGTAAGCATTTTGAAGAAGAAGGTTCACATAGAAGAGATTTCAAGCAGGACTTCTGGGATTACATGCACCATCAGCAAGATACAGACGTCTCAAGAGTCAGCACTTCCAACTCTTCTGAAAAGTATGCACTGGAAAAGCCCTACAGACTTCATAAAGCTTGCCAACTCATGGCTCGACTTGTTCAATTGTAGGGTGCAATACAATACAAAAAGATCTAGAATTGCATACGGTCATGAATTTGAGTGAACAAAACAGAATACTGGAGGACATGAAAACACTGCAAAATGAATGTATGAAATAGTAAAAGTCTCTATCAGTTCTTGAAAAGGAATTTTTGTTTATGTCGGTCCTTTACCTAGGTTATATATGCTGAAAAAGCAAATATAATGTGGTATATTAACATACATGCCTAATCAAGATGGAGTGGAACATATTTTTGGTTATTTTATACAAATCGGAATTTGCTATAATCATCCATCGCAGTTGCATTTTAAACTGAGTAAAACCGTCCCTTCTTGGGAAACAATTTCTCTCATTGAGAATAATTGCCATTCCAGCAATACATGTCATGATTAGAGTAAGTCTAAAGGAGTTTTCACTAACCAGAAAAAAAAAAAAAAAAAACAATTAACGATATGTATGGAATCAATCCATTGGAAAACGAACTCTCTGTCTGACATGATGTTTGCTTCTATGGATGATTGATGAAGACATAATTGAAGAAGAAAACTAGACATGCGTAGAATTTTGAGGATCAGACGAAAGTTTTTGAAAAGGTTGCTGATGAAGAGAGTCTCCGTTGTATTGGTGGTTACATGGCATTCAAATTCCCCACGATTATCAGTTTTCTGGGGTGAAATCTGAAAAGTGTGAATGGCAATTTGATCCAGGGCCGGATTATGGGGTAGAGGCACCGGGGCCCCCACCAAGAGGGGGCCTCCCACCAATAAAAACACTACATTTTAATTTAATTAAGGTTATGTAGTGGAATCGGGCACTTATATTACCCATACCTAGCCAAATTGAATTTTTTTTAATTAAGTTTGACAATAACATGATGCTCGAACATACGAATGTTACGAATGTTTGAGTCACTCAGTCTAGTTCAGCATACTATAAGCAGACAGAATCTGGGTAGAAGTGCCGCAGTGTTCGTCTTAACCCATTGGTTTATTAGGGTGGACTTGCAAGAAGTACAACTCGACCCTTCTGAAAAATACAGAACACAAACTTTTGTTTTTCCTGTCATTGATCAGTTTACCTCTTCTTTCGACCAACGTCTGGAAGCATATAAACAGATATCAAGTCAATTTAGTTCTTTTAGATATCTGCAGAAGCTTCCTTCAGACGAACTTCACGACACAGCAGAGCAACTCGTCAGGGCACATCCAGATGACTTGGATATTGCATTTAAGAGGAACTGTGCCAGTTTGTAACATTTGCTAATATATTCACAGATGAGGAGCCAACGGATATCAGCACTGAGCTTTTCCTGTATAGACTTATATTGGACAAGGGTAATGCAGGACACTTCCCAATCATAGAGATAGCTCTACGAATATACCTTGTTTTGATGGTGTGAAACTGCAGTGGGGAGCGCTCTTTTCCCAAAGCTAAAATTAATTGAAAACAAATTACGGACATCCATGAAACGGAAACGTCTGGTACATCTGACTATAATGAGCCTCGATCAGATATATTGCCTGAAACTGGACTTCAACGAAATCATCAGTGAATTTGCAATAAAAAAATCAACAAGAAAAAAGTGTGTTTCGAGAAGTATCCTAGTTATACATATAACTCCATACTAAAGAATGAGCTATTATAATTATAGTTAGTTACATTATTATTTTATATAAATAATTATAACTGTATATGTGTAAATAAATATGGTAAGAACAACTTATCTTATTTTATTTAGTGTTTACGCATATTAATAAAAACAGAAGAATAGTCCAAATTTCCCCCAGAATTTCCCCCCCAAAAAAACTGTCCTACTAATATATTAGTATTACTGTATGTTGGCTACTAGATTAATTAGACTATAGTTTGTAGTGCATGGTATAGGAGCTGGAAAGGGGGCCTCCCACCAGAATGGGCCCCAGGCCTCCCACAGCTTAATCCGGCCCTGATTGGACCAAAGTTGTTGTGGAGAGACAAGAAGATAAACTAAGAATGGAAACATTGTTCAACATCCAGCATGAAGATAGTTTCATTAAAACCAGAAAAAAAAAAAACATGCTGAGGTATTTGGCTCTCCATGATTGAAAAATGATCTATCTCTACCTCCTGATGTCACCACATTTTTTGTACGGTGTCGCATTTTCTTTTCAGAATGAGAGTTCTAAATACTAAATTAAATATGACAGATCTAAATAAAAGAAAATGCTTAATTGATTAAATGATGTCATAGTCTTGTAAATGGGTTAATGTAGCCTTAAGTGACGTAAACAGTTTTGAAAAGGAATTATTCTAACTTTAAAATTGTATACTTTTCATGTCCTGTAAACTTTTTTGGGGTTAGTCTTTAAAACTATGTAAATAGTCTCGTAGAAATGTTTGTAACTTGAAAAATACTAAAATTTTCTATGTCCTGTAATACACATACATACATACATAGAAACAATAAGAAGACAAAAAGGAAAGGACATCACACACACACATACATACACACGTACATAAAAACACAACAAGAAGAGCAAAAGGAAAGGACATCAGCATAGGTATTTCCTGAGTCGCCTATAGTCCAACTAACTGCCCTCCTCCAGGTGACAGTTATTAAAATATCCCAAAAGTACCCCCCACCACAAAGTGAACTTACGTCCTCTCCTCTCTTTACTTTGGATTAGACCAGTTGTGGCAAAGTACACCCATGGGCTAGACACGAATATCTGTTGTTTTTGTTTATTTTTGGATTTGTAACCCCCTTCCCACCCGTTTTCACCCCATCCGTATTTCCGGGCTGAACATGGATTTAAAGGCCATTGGGAGTTTGTCACACTATTCATCTCGACGACCTCGAAAACTATGGGTTAAAAACTAATATTTGTCATTTTCAGTTGTTTTTCTTCAATCCCTTCTTACCCCTTTTCCCCACACCCCAATTGGGCTGCACTGGACTTGAAGGGAATTGGGAGTGTCACTATTCATTTCAGTGACCTCAAAAAACTATGGGTTAGACACTAATATCTGCCAGTTTCAGTTATTTTTACTCATCGCCACCTTCCCCCCACCTGCCTCCCCAACCCTCCCTTTGGTGTCAGTGATGTCTTACCCCAACAATATTCTTTCCAAGATGTTAAGTTATATGTATACCTATTTTGGCTGAATTTGCTCAATGCAGGTCAAAGTGTATGTGGCACAGATATACATACATTCATAAATACATACAAACATACAATTTTATAATATATAATATCTAGAGGACTCGAAAATATTTTTACATATGTTACACATCACACACATACATATTGGCCCCATGTTTAGGATGGGGCAATTTAATCCTCCACCCTCCTTGATAGGATTGGAACCAATGATCCCGGATATTACTTACTCTTCTCTCTTTGTGCTGTATCTTTCTGAGGGCTTCATTTTGGTCACTTCATATCAACGCAATGGGGTTTTCTTTCTCTGGTTAAGCAGCTTTATAACATCTGTCAGGTCACCTCCCCGACAATGGATTTTATTCCATAACAATTAAAAATCCAATCGGGATGAATGTCGAAATCAAAGGCCTGTCCTTTGTTGCCCAGGTCGGGAGTTCTCTCTGATTGAGAGTTGTAAACATCATCTAGATTAGGGTCCGTTGCTTGCTTCGTATTAAGTCCCGCTTATATCCATACTTCCTACTTTTATTTTCTCTCAGCTGGAGCAGTTAAAGGTATGTTGTTGTTCGTTCGTCTTCTTTTACATCAGAAAACATCAGATTCCAAGTTTATCTTTTTATGGTATTTGATGAAACATCACCTGATAATGCCCAAGTGCTACGTATTTTTTGGTTGCTTTCTCTGAAATGATAACTTGAAAGAGTGACATGGCCAAAAGCGGATGGCTACCAAATTCCCTGATGTACATAGTTCCCTATAAAAAAAAGAAGAAAAAAATGTTAAAGTTTGATTATGAGTCAAGCGGTAACTTCAACTCTTTGAGAGTAAAGGAACACCGAGCAGGAAAGGGGTTTAAATACCTGACAAGAGAAAGAATGAAAATCATTTAACGGTGTAATCCGATAATCTAATTTTCACACTTAAGGTGGGAATAGTATGAGCGACTCATTGATACACTTTGACAGAAATGAAAGTAGCTTAACAGCTTAATACAAATTACCAGATTCTCGGGAAGTGGTATTACCATGGTACTTAGAAGTACCACGACCATGTAATGTACGTTATCAGACAGCCTGAAAGTAGCATGACCTCATAAGACATGTTATCAGACCACCTGATTATGGAATTACCACTTGACACAGGTTACTAGACTGTCTGGGAGAGGCATGCCCGAAAGTGGTATGTCCGAGAGATACTCCTTACTTGCCCACCTGTAAGTTGCATGACTGCCTGAAAGTGGTGCGACCTCCTGACAAACGTTATCAGACTGCGGGAAAGGAGGATGACTCCTTATCATGAACCGAGTATCTACTCCTTCCTAGGAACCTTGGCCTTTGGATGAAATAGCTTGTTATTGTTTCAGTTTGTCTGTTGTCAAAAATTACGACTGACCGTTAGCAGAACGCCATTGATCTTAAGCTTTATTTTAGTAAAGAATTCAGGGTTTGGAATTCTAATTTTATATGAAATTCACAAAAGCACGCATTTTTATTATTATTGGAAAAGTATAGGTTTTGATGAATACATATATATATATATATATATATATATATATATATATATATATATATACATATATATATATATATATATATATATATATATATATTATATATATATATATATGTGTGTGTGTGTGTGTGTGTGTGTGTGTGTGTTTGTGCGTGTGTGCATCTGCATAATACCTATTAGAATTACATGCTCTGGTATCTTTATTCTTCTGAGTTATCAAAGCGAATTTCGCCGTAGCAGACTACCGGAAGTCTTACACTTCCTTTTCTAATAAGCTTTGGTGCAATTTTCTTGGTCGTTTTGTGCAATTCCAAGTGATTGCTGTGATACAGCCTTAAATTCCACTCATCTGAGCCTAAATTTATCAAATCTATTAATTTTTCTCTCTCTCATTCTGCAGTTTTGACGCAGATAAATTTCCCATGGAACTGTTATCACATAAGATTTCTGTTCTGTGGGAACTATGCAAGAATCATAGTTTATGTCTCTGACTGATCGTGATAAAGTCCCTGAATATACAATGTGCTTATTTTTTTCGTATAAATGTTACGTAATGCCTAATAACAGATGCAAATAATACTGAAGAACGATTAACGCTGTTATGTAAAACTATGTTGGTAAAACAGCTGTCTCGTTGTATATCAAGAACTGATTAAAAGAGAGAGAGAGAGAGAGAGAGAGAGAGAGAGAGAGAGAGAGAGAGAGAGAGAGAGAGAGAGACAGGTTCTGCACCCAAGCCATCTTCGCATTATCTCTTTTCTGAAATACTTTATCTTTCAATATTTCATGTTAAATGGATGCAAATTTCCTGTTGCAAAACAAAAGCTAAAAAGGTATTTTTGCACTGAAACAGTTTCAGTGTCCTTTCACTTTGCACTTAACAGCGGAGACATTCAACTATAATATACTTTCACCTTTAAGAATAAGAATAGTAGAAAAGAAATGATTAAAAAAATGAATCGTTTATGAGATGCAATTATTGTTATCGCAATTATACAGTCAAATTTTTAATCAAATTTTAAATTTATGTCTGCCATCATGGTAAGTAATCACAAAGTTAATCAGGAAATTAATTATTACGTCATGAATTAGGGTGAGTGACGACAAGAAAGTCTATAGTATTGATATTCAGTCCACCAGTCCGATTCATTAATGTCACACAATCAGAAATGTTGGAGGAAAACGACATGAGATAATTAATAGGACGTAATTATGTCAGTTATACAGAAACCCAAAGAAATATTAAGGTTAATATGAAAATAAAAAGAGTAGAATATCCAGAAAATTTAAACAAAATGGTAAGCTTATGAATTCATTGTGGATAAAATTAGTGCTATCGTTAAGTGCTTTTCGTGATAAATAGGTTAACTATTTGCTCTGCTTTATAGGGCCTCACATAACAGGGGAGGAATAACACTAAGTGCCACGTAGAAGAATTTCACTCTCTATGTTGACTGCTAAAACGAGTGAGCTTAATGGCTACAACTCCATGCATTGCTCCTACGCTGAAGATATGCTAGTAAATTCATCTGAGTAGCCATTGTAATATTACATGGTTTTATTTAACTTGACTTCTGCGTCTGTCTGGGTTAAAACTTGCAACTCAATTTTCGACCTGTTCCCTCGATCGATGGACTTGACATTTTGCATGATTACTCAATCCCGATGACAGTACAACCTTACATGATCAGTAGGTCAGCAGTGGCCTCTAGTGACCCTACAGTGACCTCTCCCAGCATCTCAGGATTTGTGTGAAAATCTTCGGATTATTCATGCCCTCTTTCACTAGGAAGAATAAAATAATAACTCTGCGGACTCTTGAAACCTTTTTTGCTCGACAGGATATCACGTTCAATTTCGTTTGCTACGATCATAAACTGGTTACATTTCTGTCAAAACTAGACAGTAATAAATAGAACATTTTAAAAAGCAACTTTTTATTAAAAAATGTAAAAAAAAAAAAATATAACATTATTTTATTTCTTGATTAATTCTATGAAAATCCTGACGTCTCAAGAAACTATTATTTTGTTTTTACTTTTTTAGTGAATTTCAATAAAAGCTTGTTTAAAAAAAACTTATACATCTATTTTTTATTTTTCGTCTCAAGGTTCATCAAGAAAGGACACTAAGTAAAAAGAGGAAATTCACCTTCGTTTTAATCTCACACGATAGGTTCTCACCATTGCTGTTGGCTTTATGGAGTATTTTCTAGTTATGATTACTCAAAACTTAGAGAAATCATTGTTTCCTCCTAGGATATTATCGTTTTTTTTTCTTTATTTTATGTTCGTATTTGTTATTTGGCGACATTCCTGGTTTACTCGACTCTGTTGACTTCTTTAGTCTCTGTGCTCGGATCTTAACTGAATAAACCCTTTGGCATGCCTGAAACAGTTTATATCTTCATTTACAGAAGGTTTAGACTAGCGGTTCCCAAATAGGGGCAAATTACCCCACTGGGGGTAATTTCGCAGCTGATGGGGGTAATGACAGTGTTTCATTTGACAGGTGCTGTAATATACGAGTTATATATATATATATATATATATATATATATATATATATTATATACATATATATATATATATATAGATATATATATATATATATATATATATATATATATAATATATATACATATATATATATATATATATATATTATATATATATATATATATATATATATATAATATATATATATATATATATATATATATATATATATATATATATATATATAGTATATATATATATAGATAGATAGATATATAGATATATAGATATATATCTGTAAGTGCTACATAATATATATAAATGGAATATTCATATATATAAAAAACTAAAACTATGATTAATTAAAACCAGTGACCCAAGAGGTCAACCAGTTTGCTTGCAGGAATGAGATCAGACCAGATATGATAAAGTAGGCTAAGATGACAGGGTGTATCAGTCAGTGTCTAGTTTGCCGTCATCTGTCGTCATCAAATTATTTGTTTTGTAAACGGTAGTCCAAGCTTCCTGCTTGAGACAACCACAGTGACCTATACCCCAAACGGCCTACATGACTTGTAATCTATGTCATCTGTGTGTATGTTCGTATGTTCGAGCTACTGTCTGCTCACTTTATGACTTTGTGTAAACCAGATTGTAAGTCAGAATTCAATAAAGCCATCATCATTAGACAGACTGTCCACTTTTTCCTGATCTTCATCATGTAGTCTCAGAGAATAGAGATATTTTTGTACTCTGTTTTTTGTTTTTCTCCACCAGAACCTCACATCAGAAAAAAGATACTGAATGAACTTAGAACTATCATCATGAGTTGAAACATCTCCGTCTTCATTCCGAAAGAAGATACCGACTTAGAAGTTATCATCGAAACCCAAGACACTCCAATGAGTATGGAAAGTCATAACAAACCGAACTTAGCGTAAAATTATCGCGGGTCTAAATAACCTCACAGGGTGCCTTACTATACAAAGGCATCAGCCCTCTATATATGTATATATATATATATATATATATATATATATATATATATATATATATATATATATATATATTTTATATATATATATATATATATATATATATATTATATATATGTATATATATTACTTATTTTCAACTGAAGGTGTAATTATTTGTATGAAACTATTTTATTTATTTCCAGCAGAAGTATTTATTGATTTATTTGTAATTTTTCACCCCGATGAACATTATTTCAATTATATATTCTCTCCATTTATATTCAACATTATTATATGTATGCATTTTTAAAATTTTTATTTTCAACAGAAGTAATAGTGCTTCTTGATATATTTGTTTCAATAATTAAATATAAAGGAAGGTTCAACCAATTAAAAGAGTTTGTTTTACATTAATCATGTACAAAATAATATATATGGTTTTGGATAACGAGGTTGCTGCTAGCCACGATTTTGGAAAAAGTGGGTTAATGACCAAAAGTAATTGGGAACCGCTGGTTTAGACCACCGGGGAATAATGAAATGGTTTTATACCTTACAAATTAGACCAGGACAACGATGAAGCCAAGCTAAAAATATAGCGACTTTTGTAATGAAAATAGTGCTGGCAACAAATATTACCTGCGCAAGATTACAGTCATGACCTTTTATGAATGAATGTTGGCGGGAGAAATGTTTGCTTCTATGGTCGTTCATGGCACATTTTGATAGGAGTTGCTGAATCATCTGTATTGCTCTGAAGAGAAAGGGCGACACGTGTCCCAGAATTAGAAGTTATCGGTAATGATGAGTCACATGTCAAATTAATTAAATGATGAAGATTGACTAAATCTCTTCAGCTCTCTTAACTTCTTTACCTCTTAACAGAGTGTGACCAATGCAGCCTCTCATGAATCAGTTCTGGCGATTCATTACTAAATAATATTTTAGTACCGAATTATCAGATTGCTTTACTCTGAAGGAGGAAAAATTAATTTAGATTTAAGACCAATCTGTCTTTATCACGACAGTTCTAAAGGTAAGCCGGGTAAGAGAGAGAGAGAGAGAGAGAGAGAGAGAGAGAGAGAGAGAGAGTGTATTAAAATAGACTAGGACATGATTACAGCGAGTTTGTCAACAATAGATCTATGCTAAATGGCTCATATGACCTTTTGATGAGTTCAATTGCATAAAAGTGATTTGACCTCATTCAAAAAGCAATTGAATGAAAAAAGGGGCTTGTCAATGCTAACCGATAAAAAGGGGGGGGGGAGAAGAATGCAGAGAATCTTGCGATTTTTTTTTTATCAACAAACGGCACCCATTCTCGGTCCCTAAAATGTAATCAGATATAATTTCGTTAAGGAATTATATGAAGACATTTTGGTGAAAGAAGTAGTGAGTAAAACACTGATTGATTAAATCATTAAGTCTGCGATTAATGAATGTTATGATAATTACGTTAACAATATCTGAACTAGTTTTTTCATATCTTATCCTACACTTTCGCCTTTAATTTAGGTTGTGCTGTATTTTACAATAGGTTAACCAAATTAAGCGTTTCTTTTCTCCCAGAAATTCTATGATGACAAACTGAGTGAGTATATTGACTAAAATATATTATCGTATAAGTCAAGAATCAATCATGACGGGAAGTCAATTTTAGGAATTATGTGTCAAAGCATTTTCATGAAAAAAAAGTTTATTTGGATGAATATGCGATTATTACATTTCCTAATATAGTTTCGAAGTTGGAATATTCATGGACGAAATACGATTGAGTGATGTAAATTGTTTTCCAACTAAAGTAGTCCAAGCCCAGTGGAATCATTGGAAGCCATGACACTTCAAAAAAGCTTTTAATCTAATTTGATAAAAATCTCGTGTTGCGTGCTTAGCCTCTCTCAATTTACTGACTGACTGCCTGTCTGCCTCTGCAGGTTATTTATTAGCTCGAGGTGTGATTTGGCTTGCAAGTTTAATCAGTAGTTTCATAATCCATCGACATCATGTCAAAACGAGGCTTCATCGGCCACTATAATTAAGAGGATCTCTCTCTCTCTCTCTCTCGCTTCTCTCTCCTCTCTCTCTCCTCTCTCTCTCTCTCCTCTCAAACTAATGTGTATACTGAAACGAACAACCATGAATATGACAGGGCATTGTCACTCTGTGTAACGTTGTTTGTCATTATGAAACATTTACTATCGTCGAAGACCCTTTCCGACGAAATGAAATATCTGTTATGTTGTTTTTTATATCGTCATTAGCAGAACAACATACGAAAGTCAAAATATATTTCAACTTAAACATTACATACAACTGGAATTTATTCAAATTCTCTCTGAGATGAAATAAATGAACTGGAAACGGCTTTCAAATAATAGTGGGGTCGAAGCCTGAAATATTAGATTTCAATATGAATGTTGAGCAATCGGATACTCAAACCATATAAAACCGCGGTGAATATATTCTATATATGGACGGTGACATGCTTACATGCATCCACTCTTCAAACATGAGACATAATTTATGGGTTGTTAAAGTATTGCAAAAACTTCCCTAGAAATGCATCGTAGATATGAAGGGCAGACATTTAGGGTAGAAAACACCGTGCATTTATCACTATTCTACCGTTTATATTTTTTCTTCCTTTTGTCGAATTGTATGAATTGTATACACAAAAACAAATATGCATATATATATATATATATATATATATTATATATAATATATATACACATATACATACATACACAACACACACACACACACACACACACACACACACACATATATATATATATATATATATATATATATATATATATATATATACATACATATACATACATACACACACACACACACACACACACATATATATATATATATATATATATATATATATATATATATATATCTAACACATATATATATATATATATATATATATATATATATATATATACATATATATATATATATATATATATAATATATATATATAATGTGTGTAAATATACATATAGGACAACTTGGTTAAAAAGTATTACTTTATATAATTACACTCATCAGGACATGGTCTTATATCATTGGCTTTTATATTCAAAGGCTGATATCTATTTTAAGATTTTAGAACACCCTGTATTTTAATTGCAGAATTTCGACGTAAGGCGTCAACGGAAAGAAGCGAAAATAGTACGAAAATTCAGTTTCAAACCAAACGATTTCTTTTATTATTCGTGGGGAATTTGGGCATAAAAAAAAAAAAACTGAAATTGAAAATGTGTTTTTCGGGTATTTTTAATTCATTCACTGATACAGATCATCCATCATTTAAAAATAATGATGAAGATTTAATTCCTTGTGAAAGGTCGAGTTCTATGTTCAGTCTGTTCTCCAAGTACAGAAAAATCCGAAGGATTGCAAAACGTCAACAGATAATATGAAGCTCTCGAGATGAGCGAGTCAGAATTGTTTGCTTTTTCTAGTCTTCTGAAGTGTTTCGAGGTGAAAATTTGGTCATTGACACATTTAGGAAATCGAAAGCCTAAGACAGAAGAGAGTTTTCTAGCTTGGTAAGATCTGCATATATTCATTGTCTCACCGTTTAATGTACAACAAAATTACCTGAATTACGAAAGGTGAAATAAGTTATTATAGGGCGAAAAAAATAATTACATTGAATCTGAACACAAAAATGTTAGGACAAAACCCCTTTCATAGGAAGCTTAGAACAATTATGTAATTGCACAATTGCTATTTTATTACTATCTAAAAACACTGTAAGCCCTTGCCATGCGACATTATAACGATATTCTCGCAATCTGTCACGAAATGTCGTAGATTAGATGCAGTTGAATAACAATCCTATATTAAGCCTTGTAAAG